>NW_027282371.1:0-263616 GCF_046629955.1 Centroberyx affinis | reverse complement strand
TACACATTACTGCAGTCCAAGCCAGACAAACACACACCGTTTTCATAGAGTTTAAGAACCAAAGATGATATGATTAGAGCAAGCTTAAGAAAAGAAACACTGCATTTTAACAAGAGGCAATAAAAGTAACTGACCACAATTGTGCATGACTTGAAGTTCAATGGAGTTTCATCACAAACTGCTTAGAGACCGTGTGAATATTTGACCACCTAGATGAGTGACTTCACTCCTACACAGGCACAAGGAAATGGAAGAACAGTTCATAGGCGGTGCGGTGGTGGTGGTGGTGGGGTGGGGGGGTTCGCTCTCTTTTCTGTCACCAAGAACACTGCTTAATATAATGACGGCCATTTTCTAGCAGCATCAAAGCCACTGATTCGATATTCCCAGGAGGAGGATGATTAATTACCTATGAGTGAGCAAAACCGCCTAACGGGGGAAAACCAGCGTACTGGAAAAGTTTAACAACTAGACCTTAACTGCATCTATGACAACAAAACTGAAGATGGGGAAGCTTCTTAGACAGCCTGTCAGATGAGGGGGTTGTAATTCTTGAACTGTAAATAAATAAATATGACAATGAACAGCATAACGAAAACATAGACAACCCTCAAATAAAGAGTAAAGAATAAAGCTATGGTATATAAAGTATTACTTTATGCAAGCACTTCTGTGCTGATGGGAGAACGCCAAATGTTGGCAGCAATCGTTAAGAAAAGAGAAAAGGAAATAATAACGGGCTAGGGAGGCTAAAAAAGTGCCCTTGTGGATAAAACTCCACTCTCCCTCCATTGGCCTGAGAAAAGTTCCAGCGTTATGATGGCTCCGCCTCGGGCTCTGCTGGGTTGTTGTTCTCCTCCACCTTGTTGTTGAGCGGCGTCGGCGATTTGGAGACGTCGTTCCGGACCCCCAGTTGAGCCAATTCCTCCTCTGCGTTGGTCCATGAGCTCATGGACTCGTGTACCGTTACTGTGTGTTCCTCCATCTGCTTCTGGAGGCTGTCCATCTCCTCCCTGAGGGAAAACAATACGGTAGTGAACCTTATCCTCAGACGTTTGGATGCTACGTGATTGCTGAACACTCTCACTCAATTTAAGGCCGTCTTACTTGAGCTGCCGTAGACAGTTGTGTAGGTTGTTGAGGGGCTCCTTGTTGACGGAGGGCTGAGGGTTTCAGCAGCTCGTCCAGCAGGGAGGCAGGCACTGGGCAGTCTGGGATCTTCACTGGCGTCACTGGGTTGGACGGGTTCCCCTCGCTTTTCAACTCCATACGCTGCTGCTCCATACAACAACACCATTAGTATAGGGATACATTTAGTCATTTTAGCATTTATCTTCAGCAGGCATTTGTTATTTGGGTAAATGATTTACGGTTGGTCATTTAGCCACTCTAGAGAGACGGTGTTAGCTTTGTGAGCATTACTCATGGACATGAATGAGAGCCAGTTGCAAAGTAACAAGACAGCAGTCAGTAGTCATTGTTTTCAGTGTGAAATCCTAAGAAAACTAACACACTTACTATTTTCAGTTACTTTGAGCGTCAAATATAAACGTTACATTGGAAGTGCCTCATGAAGAGCAATATCACACCAATACTGATGTTTTTGAATTGAATCTGCTGATAGCCAATATTTTGAGCAGATATCCAACAACAATTGACATGCCAAAACAAAAATTGTAATGAATCACAAGTATTCAGTGGTCCCCACAGACATTTCTTGGCAGGGTGGGAAAAGCCTCTGAAACAGCATTTAGACCAACACTAAAACTCCACTCTTACCAAGGATAATAATAATAATAATGATAATGATAATGATAATGATAACGATAACATATTCACACATACTATGGAATCCAATAAATTGTTGCATTAGAATCAATCCAGGTTAAGGGCTTCATATAGGTAACCAGTTATTGATCAGTTATACAGTAAACATGCAATCAAACTATGTCAGACCAATTATGGTCTGACATATCGGCAAACCGTTATATCAGTCTAACCCTAGTTTCAGTGTTCTTTCAGAGGCCTTTCCACCACATCAACATAAAAAAAACAACATAAAAAAAATAAACATTGCCTTACCTTCCTCAGACGGTTCTGTTTGAGGTCCAGTTTGAGCTGCTGGTTCTGCAGCAGGACCGTCTTCATGCTGTTTCTCAGCTCGCCCACCTTGGCCTGCAGCATGAACTTGTCCTTCCTGGTGCCACTCAGGTCCTCCTGCACCGACTCCAGCTCCACCTTGATGTTCTGAGACAGACAGAAAAGTTCCTAGTTACGTTCATGATAGATATATAGATATATAGGTATATAACTAACAGCAGTCAAGGAAGCAGAGAAAATCAATCATTGCAATCAGTTCATACAACCTAGAAATCTAAGAGGAGCACATGTGCAGCTTGGGAGTCAACGTAGTGATGGATATTCTCAATCTTTTTAACAGATACTGCTCCAAAATTTCCTGTAATGTATTTTCCCTTAAAGTTGCATCAACAAAGCTTGGCAGTAGACAAACGATGTCTGCTTTTGAATAATCTACTGTATATATTCCGATTTGCCAGCACTCTCCAAGTGCAATTTGCCTTGGAGAGAAAGAAAAACCATGGATATATTAAGAATTCAGTCACAATTAGTTATGGTTAGAACGGTAGCCAAAATAATTGTGGTACAGGTATATACAGTAGCAGGGACTGCACAGTACAAAGAAGATGTATTACATTGTTCTACCACATGAGTGCGCCAATGTGTTCATTTTCAGCCACTAATCAGCTTAGTCTGGTGCCTTCTTTTCTGGCAGCACAAAAAGTGATGGAAGAGAGGGGAAAATAAACAAACAAGTAAATACATGCTAAAACAGAACAGTAACTTTTACTGTTCTGTTTTAGCATGTGTTTATTTGTTTTGCCTCTCAAGGTTGGGACTACTTCATGTGCTCCTCTGCTGGAGGCATAACTTCACAAGTTTAGCGTTAAGTTTTGGTTATCATATTTAGTTGACTGTATGAAATGCAGCCCTACTCGTCAGGGGACCTTTGTGTACAGTTGTGTATATTTTAAAATGGAGTTAATATTTGCCTGCAGAGCTGTCTGTAGGTTGTCCAGCTCCCTCTGGTTGCACTGCTCCATCATCTCCAGCTGCTGCCTCTGGGCCTCGATGTCCCTCTGCCTCTGCTCCACCTCCCACTTCAGGTCCTCAACCTGAGGAAGCAGATTGTCAGGCATCAGCGTCACAGATGTTTGTTCTCCAGTAACAATATGGGATGGTTCAGAGCAGGGCTTGGGCAGATATTCATTGTCTTTATATTTGACTATTTGCATGCGAAAAACAAGCCACTTCATATGAGAGGTGGATGACACTGACTGGCCGATATGTGATTTCTAAATAAAAGGCTAATATCAGCACAATATTTCAGTCTAACCCTAGTTCAGAGTCCCTACCTCTTGGTTGGTGAGGGGCTGCTTGCCCAGTTCCTCGTCCAGTTGTTTCTGGAGGATCTGGAGCTGAGAGTGGGCCTCGGCCAACTCCTCTTGGAACCTGGACACCTCCTGAGAGTGCTGCTCATCCTGAGCCCTGCAGAGAAGACGATTCAAATAACAAGTGAGGAGTCGTAAGATGTGCTACTGTGGACAGAGCATGGCACTAATACTGGGATCACCCATGCTACAATGTGTGCACATATGATACTGAAAAGGTCTTTGGTTAGAGGTAATTAGATAATCAAAGATTTGGTTATTGGTTAAAAAGTCACGGTATTCTTTTAACAGGCAAGTTACACGTACTGTAGTTTGTGGGCTTCACTCTGCAGGGCTTTGACCAGCTCCTCTTTGGCTTGCAGGTCCTTCTTGATCTCACTCAGCTCCAGCATGGCTGCCCTGTAGTGCCGCCTATTGTGGGCTGCCTCAGCCTTTGCTGCTGCCACCTGAAGGACACATTACCTCATTACGCTGCTGAAAACTCCAGGTGTAGAACAGAGGGCCAAATTCCCAAAAATAACACTGCTGGTGGGCCACAGGCCAAACAAATGCTAATGGACATAGAGTAAGCAATGTAACAATCAAGTAACAACTTCCCAAGTCTTGCATCATTAATAATATTGCAATAAGCAAGTGATCTCAAAATAACTACTCAAATATATTTAAACAACATTAAAATACTCATTGGAATCCTTCGGAGGGCTAAAACTTATTTTTGGAAAGCCAAATACAACCCAAATAAAGGCTCAAATAAAGGCTCAAGGTTCAGCAGCTCTATAAAGAAATACTTAAAATATGTAAAAGAACGTACTGCGTTCTTATGTTGGGCTGTGAGCTCCTACCTGTTCTTTGAGGTCCTTGACTTTGGTCTTCTCCTTTTCCAAGGCGAGCTGTAGAGTGTGTACCACCTGCTTCATCTGCTGGTCCTCCTCCTCTTTGCGTTTCAAGACAGCTTGAACCTGAAGAAGAGAATAAGTGAGAACGCAAAAGGGTCAATATTAGGTCTTGACTGGATTTGAAGGTTTTGGTTGATGTTCAATATTATGCATGCCAATACTGGTAGGGCAATATTAACCAGATGATTTCACTCTTTCACGCTTAAGTTTATTCTTCAGCAGGCATTACAATGGTGAAAGGACGAGGTTTCTACAACTATATAATATGTGTAGTCAAATACTAGTATCAGGATGAACAATTTCCCACCTCTATTCCCTTGCACACTTTGTACATTTCTAAAATTTTTCAAGACCCTGAAAATGATCAAATTCATTTTCCATAATCTGAATAACATTTTACCACAGGAAAAATGGAAGAAACGGAAATGTAAAATGATTTTCACCTGTAAGTTGAGTTGGACAAGATCTGCCTCTCTCTTAGCTAAGGCAGTCTCCAAAACGTTGGAATGCTCCCGCAGTGCATTGTGGGACTGTCCCAGGCCAGCCAATTTCCCTTTTTCATGTTCCAGCTCTAGTGCTAGCTTCTTGTTGGCATCCTCCAACTTCCGAATCCGCCTCTTGAAGCATCGCGACTCTTGAAGCTGTGAATTCAATTTTGATTCATATAATTAATCTAAAAAACACTTGAATGGAGTGACAACAGAAGTGTAAATTTACTGCTAATACAGGGTTGTGATCAGGAACACAAAAATGGATAAAAGCAAGAAAACAGTGATCTCCCATTAGAAATGAATAGCAGTTATGTGTCCAAAAGGCTGAAATCCCCAAAAGAAAACACACACACACACACACACACTAACATCTTAATCATATAGCATACCTCATCCTCCAGCTCCAGGACCTTCTCCTGGTACTCCTCCAGCTCTGTGGAGGTGATGGTGATCACCTCCTGCAGCTCCTTCTCCAGCATGGTCTTGCTGTGGCTCACGGCCTGCAGTTCAGTCTGCAGAGCCTCAATCTTCTCCTGGATGACAGATAAACACATATTATATTCCACTACATTTTAGTCACTCGGCAGGCGCTCTTCTCCTGAATGAAGTACAATGAGTACAACAGTAGAATAACTTTTAATTCCAAGATCGTCAACATTATAAGCAACCAACGCTAAGAAGTGCAAGGGTGAAAGCCACAGCACCCTGAATATAGTTGGAACAAATATGCCTGTGTCTACAATGATCACTTACGAAGATATATGAGCCTGGGACAAAGTGTAAATTATTATTACGACCAAATCATCCCTACTGCCTTAGGCCTCCTAATCGTTGGTAGGAGGAGGAGAAAGGCCATGATTGTTTGCTGATCATGATGTCAAATGATTGATGGTGAGTTGTGATGATGATAATTATTATTTTTCTTATGCCAATTGCCTTATACTTACAGTATATTTGTTGCAAAACCAACTGAAACTTGTCAAGGCATCCTATTAAAATGGTGTAAGTTGGGGAAAGTGCTGCCTTACCTGTAGGGCCTGGCTGTTTCCCCCGTCTGACACCTGGGCCTTGAGTTTGACCAGCTCTGCCTCGGTTGTCTCTTTGTCAGTCAGGGCCTCCTGGAGCCTCCTGCTCAGGATGCCCACGGCGTTCTCGTAGGCCTTGTGTTTGGCCTTCATCTCCTTCTGCGCGCTGGTCAAATCTGTCCCCAGGCGCTTCATGCGCACCTTCTGCTCCGAGATGGCCCTGTTCGAAGCAGATAAGAATTATAAGACGGGGTGAAACTAAGGATCCCCGTGGGGAAATTGGGTTGGTGCAGCAGCAAAAATAATATGAATTGTGTCTATATTCACAATACCAGTTCTACAGAAGGCCATACATTGGTATAGAAAATGCAGGTGTGCAGGTGTGCAGACGTGCGTGGCAAAAAACTACCTAACTTGTAAAATATATTCAATTTACAGATGTAGATAACATGTACAGAACATGCTGACATGGATTTGCTTACCAAAAACTCCAGACAGATGTTCCACAAGTACAGAAAAAGTAATGTGCAAGGGTGCCTGTGCATTACTGTCTGTTCACTATCATTGTCGGAACATATTCATTGATGGAGCTGGCAAATGTACAGAAATGACTCCAAAGATAGCCTATATAGTGACTCACATGCAGAGAATGTACAGAAATATATGCAGATCAGAAGCTGTACAAGCAATGCCGTATAGTTGTATTTATAAACTAGACTTGACAACAAGGGAGATATTCATCATGAATGTGGTTTGGTCCAAGCCATCGCTGTGGGAATCGTTCTAGCTCCCAAAAGTCTGTGGAGTACATGACTCACTTTTTGGCGTCGCCCTGCATTTGCTCCACCTGCTTCCTCAGCCCCTCGTTCTCCTCCGTCACGGCTGCTAGCTGGCTCTGGTCAAACTGTAGAGACTGGGGAGGGAGGCAGACCAAGCGGCCCACTTTACAACAAGCTTCACACAAAATGGCTGACAGCAAACCAAACTCCATGTACTTAAACCTAAAGCAAGATTAAACTGATGAGTAATGTCTGTGCTAGGGTTAGACCGATATATTGGGCTGATATTGGCCTTGACTGCTTATATAGTGGAGGTTCCTCCCCGACCAAAGCTAGTCTTTCTTGTTGGAGATCCTATTGAAAGTTTTACAGAAATAAGTCATCTCTGGCTGCAGATAGTACCTACCAAGTTATTTAAACATGAGATATGAAATGGACACATGAACTACACATAAATTATCACCCACCTAAAAGACTTTCATTTGGGTTTCAGTTTCATTTTTTGTGTGTCATGGACTACATGCCATTTCAGAGGCTTTTCCACCCTACTAAAAATAAAATTCTTTTGGTGGAGAATACTGAATCCTTGACATTTTTGTGGCAAGAAAATGGCCAAATTTAAAGATATTGAATATTGGTGCAAAATAGTGGCTATCAACAGCTTCACTCCAAAAATATTGGTATTGGCCTTCAAAAACTCATGCATGGCCACATGGACTTTATGGACATATTTTCCTCATTTTCTGTGGTACTTCTGCCTGGAAATCTGTTAAGTGTGCGTGTGAGAAGGTTTTTTTTTTGTTCATAAAGTGTACTAGTGGCTTTGGAACGATCTGCCTGAGGAGCTTGGGGTAGCAGAATCATTATCAACTTTAAACCACTACTTAAAAACATATTTTTATACTCTTACTTTAATGTGATGTCTTTTTTCCTAGTATTTATGGTATTCTATTGTCTTTACCCTCTTCTTATCTTTTGTCATCTTCTTCTTTTTAGTTGTTTTAATTTATTTCATGAGTGTGATGTTTGCTTATAATTGATTGTTAAATTATTTTGTATTTTGTAAGTCTGTTTAAAAAAAAAATAGTGAGTACCAAACAAATGAAGTTTATTATGATTATGATGATTATTATTACCTGTATCTGGGTCTCCAGCTGATCCCTTTCTTTCTGAACGGCCTGCAGGTGGGCCTCCAGGCTGCTCATCTGCTCCTGGACCCTCACCACCTCCTTCTGCAGCCGGGCCTGCTCCAGCTCCGCCTTCTGCTTCTCCCCCTGGACGCCCAGCAGCTCCTGCTTCAGGTCCTTCACCTCTGCCGCCAGACGCTTTTTGGTGGACTTGAGCTCGTTGATCAGCTGGTCTTTGGAGGCGGCGTCCCGGCGGTAGGCTTCCACCATCACCTGTGAAGTCAATCGCATGGTTTTCCTCTGGTCTACAGGGAGGAAATGCCCACCAAGGAGAGTGGGCAGTCTCCTTGGTGTTTGTCTTGAGTCAGACAGTAGGCACTGGCAGACTGGGAGATTTGACAGCGTAGCAGAGATACAAGAGAGAGGGTTGTGGCAGGATTTGAATCCTACACTGAATCATCTCTAGGCTTGAGTGGGGTAGGCTTCACACAGTTATGGTTGGGTAAAGGTTATAGTCTATATAACTAGTAGGAGCAAACTTAAGGCTATTGGAGGCCATTCAGGAGGTACTGCGTGATTTGATCATATGCATCTACAGTGCATACACACCTGGATTTTATGCATTTTTGCTCTGTTGGAATCCAATCTGATTGCCCAGAATGCATGTTAATGCCAGGCGTAAAAGGGGTCTTTGAAAACTCGAGCATGCGAAGAGATAAACTACAATAGATATGTCTGTCATTCTGTCAATAACCTCCTCCCTCTTCATGACAGGCTGTCATTGCAACTGAGCAGCTTCTACCGTTGCTCAATCCATCGAGGCGTGTCGAGCAGTGCTTTGGGCGTTCATTTGCGCTGACTGCCATCTGGCTCTACAATACATCCGCCCAAAACTGCATCAGCCTTAGCCAGCTGGGAGATTGCGGAGGAGTGTTTTGTAATGTACGCAGAAACTACTCTTCTCTCTTGCCCCTCTAACTTCACCCAGGAGGAAGGGGCTGAGCACCGTGTCTCCACAACTGCACCAATCTATTATTTCGTATTTTTTTTATCTTGACTATAAAAGTAACTGTCTATCCATTTCATATTTTTGATTTAGGTTCATATTTTTTTCTATACTTTTAAAGACCTAGAAATTGTCAAAATCACCTTCAGTTCTTTTCCATTCTTTCCAGACTAGCGCAGAAACCCTGGCAAAGGTTAGAGAAGGAGAGAGAGAGATCACTCACCTTCTGTTGTTGGAACTGCTCTTTCAGTTTCTGAGCTTGTTTCTTTAGGGTGCTGTTTTCCTGTTGTAGAGTTTCGATCTAAAATAAAGCAAAAGCCCATAGTTATTTACTACCTTCTCAACAACTTTACTACTTACGTAAATCTAGTGATGGGGAGGCGACCCTAAAGGAGTAAACCCGTGCACTCCTGAGAGTTAAGGACAATGTTGATGATTCAGAGGCAAAATGCCGTAGAATTAATTTTAATTCTTAAATTTCAAAACAAATCTATTACTGATATAGCTGAAAGGAATGCTAAAAAGAATGTTCACAATGATAGAAATCCCATAAAAACGTTAAAAAGAAAGCCACGACTGATGCAGCCCCACTCTGGCCCAATCGATAAATATGTCTATAAATATGTTTTGACCTCTAATTGTAGTGACCCCCTTGAGGTAATTACTGCAATTTTGGAAATTCTGGAAGGCAGTGGTGAGATGTATCATTTCCAAAAATACCACTTAATGATAAACAAACAAATTATCAGCTCCCCCCTCCGCCCAGGCCATCCATGAGCCAAGCCTCTAGCAGACACTATAATCGAAATCAGCAAATAAAATACATTTTGAACACTGTCAAAATTAGTCATCAACTCCATTCGACTCCCGTGGCAGAATCGGGGTACACCACTACACACTTTCCTCCTGGCACCAGTCTCCTACCTGAGAGGCTTTGACCTGGACTTCCTGTCTGAGCTGATCCAGGACATCCGCGGTCACCAGCACATCCTCGCCCAGCCGCTCGGCGCCCTCGTCCAGCTGGCTCTTGTCGGCCCGGGCCGCCTGCAGCGCCACCTCCAGGACAATCTTCTCGTTCTGGAGGTACTGGATGTTGTCGTCCTTGGCGCTGCTCTCCGTCTGCAGCTCGGCCAGCTGGGCCTCCAGCTCCAGGTATTGGGCCTCTAGCTGGTTGATGGACTGCTCTTTGGTGTGCAGGCTCTCCTGAGTGGCAGTCAGCTGACGCATCAGCTCCAGATGCTCCCTCTGGAGGGACTCCAGCTGCACGTCCTTCTGGGAAAGGGTAAACTTCACCTGGGGGAGGCAGAGGGAGGGCAATAGAATAGAATGAGAATTTTACTGTCCATACAAGGTGGAAAAAAGACAGAAAAAAAAGTAACAATTTCAACACTAAAACATGTTAAGTAGGAATGAATGAATGAAAACGTATGGATGGCAAAATGGCAAAATAGCAGCATCAGAATTAACAGCCATTTAGAGTGATTACCTGCTCTAATTCCCTTTCTAGAGTGCTGGCTGTGTTGGCCAGTTTCAGTAAGCGCTCGTGCTCTTCCTCAAACTCCTCCAGTTTGTGCTGCAGATCGTCCTCCACCATGGTCTTGGCATCCTGGATCTGCTGGTAAGCTGCCTCCTGGGTCATCATGTCAGCCTACATCACAGACAGTAAAAGTCATACGTTGAAAAACATGCCAGTTTCATTTTTAAAATATAATATCCACCATTTTTGAAAACAGATGACACCTACTCATGCAGAAATTATTGACAGCACAATGTTAAAACAAATTATGGTGATTTTTAAGGGATTGTTTTTAATTAAAGTTAATTAAAGCAATCATGTCCTTAAGGACAGCATCCTCTGTATTTTAGAGGTATATTGAACAACCTTCAGGTGCCGCTTGTTTCCTAAATGGATATATAGAGTTTTGAAAATAAACTCTTTAACACCATATTCAGAAAGGGATTTTAGAGAATATACCTCAACACTCTTTACGTCCAAACCTGATGATGCCATATTCAGGAAGTGATTTTAGAGAACATACCTCAATGCTCTGCAGCTGAACAGCAATACGCTCCTTCTCTTTGATGGAGCGGTGTTGGGTCTCAGTGAGTTGGTGGGATAATGTCACGTTCTCCAGCTTCAGATGTTCCAGGACGCCAATCTGTGTCATCTTTCCAGCCTGAGAAAAGCAAAAAAAACATGTCAACTCAGTAGCATGTCATGTCTGTCACAAGTCGACTCTATTATCCATCAACTGCCAAGCCCCAATGAGACAAAACCACCCGTCTCAGCAATATCCTTACCTGCATGTTAGCCATTTCGCTCTGCAGCCGTACTCTCGCCTCCTGGGCCAGTGCTAGCTGCTGCTGGTACCACTGTCTGACCTGCTGGAGTGAGTCAATCTCAGCCTGGGAGGTCTTCAGTCGGCTCTGCAGGGTGCTGCGCTCCAACTGAATCTGCTGAAGCTGGCTCTGGAGACCACCCATCTGCTGACGCAACTCCTGGACTGCAGAAGTATAAGACCAAAAATATGTCATGTCATTCGAAAGACCTAAATCCAAGTCACACTGACACCATGGGGTGTATCTGCAAACTGTATAAAAACAAGAGCATTTTAGTGTGAATTACAAATTGCCAGAGCATCATACAAGCCGTTCCATGGGAAATTTCACCAGCCTTCTGGGTCTGCATCACTCACCAGTATTGTCCCTGGAGGTGACAGCCTTTTGCATCTCTTCCACCTTCCCCATCAGCCTGTTGTACTGCTCCTCAGCCACCTGCAGGTCATTGCCAAGGGAAGCCAGACTGGCGTTCTTGCTCTCCAGGCTTCCCTGGAGCTCCACCATGGCCTTCTCCAGCTGGCTGCTGTTCTGCCGCAGGGTGCCAACCTCCGCGGAGAGGGCGCTCTGCTTCTCCTGGCTGGCCCGAGCCTGCTCCATCTGAGCCTGCAGTTGCGCGTTCACTGTGGCCAGTTGGGCCTGCAGCTCCGTCTTCTCCTTGAGAGCCTGGAGGATGAGACGGTCTGGTCAGCGCTACTATTCTATTATTCTGGGCGGCTTGCCCAGGTAAATTAACAGCCACCACAATTTTTTTTAATTCATTTTGGGTGGTGTGAAAAGCTGGTGTTCAAAGCTAGTGTTCAAACCTTGCATTTATTGTCTATGTTGTATTAAAAAATTAAATATTTCTAAAGATTTAATGCTGTCAAGCACTGCAGGCATGTTAGTGAACTACAATGACTATAACTGACTGCACCTCTGACACAGCACATTGTGCTCCTTCAACTAGCACTGACAACATTAACTTAATAGAGAGGCACTGTACTTGTACTTGCTTCACTAAAGTAGTGATAATTAGACTAATGCCTGCTCCAGCTCCAGGAGGTGCTGCTCCTCACTGGCTGCCTGCAGCAAGTAATGCCTCATTAGCTTATACTAGAGTGAAAGACTTCAGTGCCTGAAAAAAACGATACAAGATACAAATAATATGCTGGTTCTAATATGATAAATCTTCATTTTCACATCTGTAGTAGACAAAAACGCATTTCATAGTGTAATAAAGTAAACCATTTCCTGTGTAAGATTTGTACTAGCCATTTGCTTTTCTAAATAGGATTAGCCCATACTCCGTAGATTTCTCAGTAAACATGCCCTTGGGTTAGCATCTACAAATACACAGGATTTGATGTTGCAGTTTGGCAGCTGATACTGCCGACTTGAATCAGCCCATGCAGCAGTTCAGAAACTGAATTGTATCAGCAACTAATTAGCAGAGATCCTGTGAGCCCAGTTTAAGAATTTAGTCTGTTAAGATAAGACTTTAATACTTTTGATTCCGCTTTCCTTGGTTTTAGTACATATGAATAGCCAGTACAGTACCTCTAGATATCATTTCCTGATAGCCAGCTGTAAGTAGGTCTGATGTGTAGGGGTGCTTTGTGTGTAAGGAACAGAACTATGATAACAGAAATCAGTATATTGCTTAACCTGATTGGCCTCAGATGACAAGGATTCCAGCTGGCCCTCCAGTCTCATTTTCTCCTTCAACACCTGGAGCATTTCATCATGGCCCATCACTGAACTCTCCAAAGAAACACTGGAGGAAATATAATCAATATTATTTGACTGTACAGGCGACTGTTGGTTTAACATGCAGGTTTGACATTACAAAACCAACAGGCAACAAAGTCCAGTCACCCACACATCACTCTGTCATCACTGGAGACATGCATCAGATTCTACCACACTCACCATTGAGTTAAACTCTAATGTCTGACATTTCTGTGTTTATTAAAGACAGAGGTAACAGAAAATATCTGTTGTTGTGATCGCATTAGACAGCAAACTAAAGGAGTTAATGATGGTTACAAAGTTAGCCAACAGCTCACTGAATGTTGACAAAATGCCTCAGCTATGACTACCGTTCCAAATGTGTTTACATTTCACAAATTGACACATGCACTTTTGTTGCATAATGGTAATGTGATATTTTTCACTCTAAACTAATGATAAAAAAAAAACAGTATGTGACAGCTGGTACACACAAGTTTCATATATATTTTCAGACTGTTAAAAGTTTACATTTGTAATTTTTGGAAACATTGAAGTAAAACAGATCTGTATTTTGATTGGCTAAGGAAGTTCTAATAAGCTTATTTGTCATCTACAATTTGATTCAAATGTTTGATTGAAAAATGTGAATATGTCCAAAATTTAGACAGTTGAAAAAGAAATCCATGCTCAATTAACAAAAAGGAGAGGTGTAACCTTAAATCCAAAATGGCATGCTGAGGGAGAAAGGTGCAACACAAACATTTTTATAGCTAAATAAACATATTTCTATTTTTCTATAACAAGAAAGTGTTGCTCCTTTCTCTCTCAACAAAATTTAGACAGTCAAATAAATTCTGCATTGTACATTTAAGATGCACTGTGAGAGCAATTAGGCAATGGCCTAATCTGGTTTGATTTCTGGGCTGTTTACCAACCTTAAATCGACAATGTTGATAATAAAGAAGAATCAAATAGCGTTTCCCATTGTCAATTTGTCATTAAAGAATCTTCTCTCACTGTTTGCATTTTGAAAATAGCTGATGCACAGCAATTGTGAGGATGATGAGCCCTCAAACAAGTCTAAAGTACAGCAAAGTGTGGAAACACCTTAAGGTATGTAGTAGTAATGTAGTAACATGCACACTGTGAGATTAACCTGTCTTTGCAATACTTGCAATAAAACTAGTTTGCTTGAGTAAAATATAACATGCCGGTGTGGAAGATGGCAGAGCATCTTCACAGTAAGTGTAAATCTGTTATGTTAGCACAGCATTAGCTTTCGTGCTTGTGGCGCAAGATAACCTTGGAGGCAATATTTTTTATGGCATTTTAAGAAACGTCCTTGATGTTTAAGCAAAAAGACTATTGCTGTGCACTGCAGAGCTCTCAACTAGTACTAGCACAGTGCTACCTCACTCTAATGTTGGCTAAAATGTAGCAGTAACAATAATGTTACTTTCAGTTTCTATTACTTGGTGTGATGACGATGTGATGGCACTGTTTATGTTTCTTCTTGATCTGATCAATTAACTAGAATTTGCCATTAACAAATACCTGCTGGAGAAACTGTCCCTGCGGCTGCGAGGCTCGGCTGTGCCCTCCCTCTGCTGCTCCAGCTCCAGGAGGTGCTGCTCCTCACTGGCTGCCTGCAGCACCTCCTGCAGAGAGGGGAACTGACCCATGGCCTCAGGAGCGATCTCCCTGCCCTCTACCGTGTAGGGCCCCCGCTGCCTATCCATGGCCGCAGAGAGCATGCCGTAGGTCCCCCTGGTGGACACGCTGCTGTAAGATGAACTGTCGCTGTCGTTTCCGTCGTTCCCCGGCCTCGTTCCCGATTCGCTGCCGTCGATCTCTGAGACGTTGTCCCCGGCCTGGAGGGAAGCACCAGGCTGGCCCTCCGGTTCGCCGGAGCTGAACTCTGACATCACGCTGACCTCGGACAGAGTGGACACCGAGCTGATGGTGGACTGGAGGGAGCCCATGGTGTTGTCTGCTGTCCTTACTCCATCTCGTCCTCCTCCTCCTCCTCCTCCACCGTCATTCTCAGAAGACTTGTAGTCAGCAAGGGAGTGGATCTTGTTGGTGCGGGGGGACCGGGACTTCCTCTCCTTGGAGGGGGGTATGCCCAGGCTGCCCAGTTTGGGCCCCCGGGGGACACTGGTCCTCAGGAAGGAATACTCCTTGGTCATGGCAACTGTACTGGCCCGGGGCAGAGCCTCAGGATGCAGCATGAGCTCTGGATCCAGAGTGCTGAACGGCCTGCTCTTTGGGGTGGTGCGGTGAGACTGGAAATAGAGAACATGAAGGGATCAGGGGTGCTGCTATAAATTCTAGGTATCCTGACAAGATGTGCCACTGGCTATCCAAGCATGACACAACACAACATAGGTTAGCAGTATCACCTCTACCACCCTGAACGACCCCTCCAGCTTGGGGTTCCATGAAAGTGCTCCTCCTTTTCCCCCACTAAATATTCAAATAAAGGAAGCATGGTTCTGTCGGTGGTATACTGACAATGACAACAAAGACAAACTTGCCTGAAACAGAGGCAGTCAAAAACAGCGCCGCATAAAAATCAAGAGGACAGCAACTACAAGGCACCCAGTAAAGCCCAAACCTCCACCGATGCGGACCAATTCTCCAATTCGCAAAGCTTCAGCCTCCATAACTATTTGTTTGTTTAATGTCTTCTGGCTTTGATTTTCTGAGAAAATGGCATGTGAATGCCATTTTCTTCCCACCAGCACTTGAACACAGCATAATAGTTATGGCTAAAAAAACAATAGTGGGCTAATGACAGAAATCCCAAATCAACTGATCCTTGGGATCCTATCTGTCCATCAAATTTCATCCAAATCCGTTTTTTGGTACTTTTTGGTAAACTGACAAACAGACAGACTGGGGTGACAATGACCTCTTTTCAACTTTGTTGGTAAAGGCAACAATGCCTGCAATGAAAGAGCAACAAAGGTGGCTGAGGGAATATGATGATTCAGATGGAATTTGACCAGTCCATGACTGATTTGACCATGATTCATTTTGGAAGAGCTGACCATGAGATGTTAGCAAAGAGACATAAACAAAGGCAATGAACCAGAAAATCAAATGGAGATGTTTTTCCATAAAGCAACATGACTAATCATGTGATATTTCAGACCAACTGCAGACAATCATGCAGTGCTGGTGTGCAAAGTATTTCACTAGCCCAGCAAGCCTGTGCACACTGCAGAGTCTGAAACCAATAGGCTGCTTCGCCTCTCACCGTTTCTCACATTGAACATAATTATGAAATGTTTTTACTGTTGTTCTGTCTATAACTTAACATGCTACTGCCGTCTTGAACACATTTCTCTTGTTTAAGAGGTCATTACTGTCAGTGGGAAAGAATAAAGCATTTTGTTTATATGAAAAAATATAAAAAAAATAAACCACAAAGTCTCATTGGGAGAACTTGAAGGAAATGATGCCTCAGCTGCTATAGCTTGTTCAAACTATGCCTTAGCCTCAGCATTCTCCTCAGCAATCCACTCACCCTCTCCTTGTGCCTCTGCACTCTGTACTGTTTGAGTTGCTCCTCTAGACGCCGGCGAGCCTCCAGGCGAATCTTCTCCTCATTCTCCATCTCCAGTGATGGCTCCTGGTTGGCTACAGGGAAAGTATGTTAGGACAAAAAGAGGAATGTTCTCCACTACTGCATATTGCACAGCACACAACAGCACTTCATGAACACTGTCATACAAGGCCTGGTTTTATTGGACTGTTAAAAGGTGAATCCCAGCAATGAGCCTTACTTTGTATCATTGGTCAGGCAGAGCCTTGGATGACATTGTTTGTACATGGTGGTTAAGAGTGAAGCTGCATGCAACCCTGTCCTCAAACAGTGATAATAAAGAATCTTACTGGCAGTCCCTTATGTTAATCCCAGGGCAGGAAACTAACATTTCTACAGCCACAGTGGCCAATAAGCCCCAAAATGCACCTGTCACTTTCTCTATTTTACCAGATAGCTAGATTTTTAAAGTAGAAAAGAACCTCTAAACAATTACTGGTTACATGCAAATGTGACTTGTAGAGCAGATTAACTTACAAGCCACATAAAAAATTTAGCAGCATGTGTTAATTTCTCATCCTGGTTAGTCCCTTCAACAGTTTTTCTGCTTAAAGGTTAAGGTCAAACAGGAGCGCCAGATAATTGTTGGGATTTGCTTGGTTAGTTTGCACACAATTAAAAACCTTGGCCATGACTGCAGCCAGTTGTGGAACCAGGCGTCAGTATGGCAAGAGGTTAAATGAGGACTTCTTGACTGCAGCAACACATCGAACAGATGCACAATGGATCAGTCTTGAATATGTACCACTGAATGGGATAGTATGGGATTCATCATGTAATACTATATGTTCTACGTGGGAGAGATAACCACTCAAATTTACCATAGTGTGAACCAATACTGGCAACAGGCTTAACAACATTGCATTTCATGATTGGGAACAAGGCAACTATGCCTGACATTAAAATACCACCAAAACATGACATAACAGAGGGATTAGTTCCAAAACACAGCCACTAGTCAAACTACTGATCTAAATTAAGTGCCAACACCAAGACCTAATCAAGCAATTGAATGCTCAGAGGAGTTGCACAAAAGAAGCAGACTCAAACAACTTAATCAAATTCCCACTGAATCCATCTGTTCAACAGAGAATGCACAGGCAAGGGTGTTTAAAAAAGGAGGTATACATCAGCCACTAAAGCAAAAAATCCCATAGCAAAAGGAGGTTGGGGGTTATAGAGGGGGCACTCACTGCACATAGGTTTATGCTTACACAATTCAGTCTCCTGCATAGGAATACTTAGTCTGAGCGACTGCAATGCATCAGCCCTGTGAACCGTGACCTCAGCACTAGCTCCCTCAGACTTCTCTAGCATCATGGGTGGGAAAGCAGCCACACCTGGGGGGGGCTCTTGGGTCTGAGGGTTGACAGGGGAGCTGGTGCTCTGGGGAGGGGCTGACGGAGGCAGGGGACCATTCAGATGGGTGTCCCCCGCAGTGCCCAAACCCTCTGCCACTGTGTCTCCATTTGGCACCACATCTGGATTGACAGGACCTGATAGGAGAGGCGGAAGAGAAGCCCAGAGAAATTTGTCAGCTTTGGTGATTTAGAGGCATTTGCTGAGTTTGTATTTCACCACACAATAAAAGTGGATTGTGATATACCCAACATTTAGGCAAAGCCCTGTCTGTGTGGCAAACTGGCCAAGCAACCTTGTCAAGCTAACATAGCTTTTTTTCTAGGAACTGGAAAAGGTAGTTTGTGACAATTCAGCAGCCACGTGTCCCTATGACTGCACCTACTCTTGTATCAAGGAGTACAATTACCAGGATCAACTTGCAATGCAAACATATTCAAATACAAATAACACAGACCATGAGGGTGAGGGAGTGGTATGAACATGGTTCTAAATAGAAGATACACCTAAAAATAAATTCATTATACCTAGAATGGAAAATGGACCACATGTGCAACTGACTATTCAAAGATGGGAGAGGTATTTTCAATCATTTTCAGAGCCCTAACTTTGTTCTCCTAAAGCTTAAGCACCTTGGAATATAAGTCACAGTAGCACCTTGATGAAGGTAAATTAGAGGGCAGTCCAGCTATTCCATACATGAGTTCAAAGAGCCATGCAGCAGGGAGTGGTGGATGGCCTCAGGCCTACTAGTAACCACCAAAACAGGTCATGCATGGAAGGATACTAATGTTATTAGAAAGAAATAATAGGCCTAAAAGGGAAAGGACTCTGCAAAAGCAGCTCCTTTTATTCACAGATAAAAATGCAGGCTTGGCAACAAACTTAATACAGAATAAGGACAGTCATACACATTCTATTGGGGCTGTATTAAAAATAGGCTTAAAGTGAAATAATTTCTAACACATCAAGTCATATCCCATCAAGTAAGCAGCTGTGGTGTCAACACTCACCATTATGAACATCCCCTGCTGTGGTATTTGTCTTCTCCAGACCTTTTTGCTTCAGCAGCTGTGTTTCACTGTCTACAGTATCAGCTTCGGCCTCTTTGGATTTTACAACTAGGCCTATGTCTTGTTGATGAACCTTAGTCTCCATTTCTTCTGCGTCTATGTGGTTAATATCCATTTCCATTAAGAAATCGAATAGACACTGTACTGCTGGTGCCCCCTTGGAAAGAATGTCTCAAACCATCTTCTTAAGAGGCAGGCTAGGTGAGAGGCTGAAGGTGTCCAGGAAAACTGCACTAAAAACAGAAAACATCAAATTGGGAGCTCAATATTAACATTAGACTGAATTTAAATAATAACACCTGATCAGGTTAGACATCCAATGGTAGAATAAAACCAAGGACTACTCATCTGTAACGGCCAGGTACACCACAAACAGTTAGGCTATGCATATCAGCTTTAACTCGTCAAGGCAGCAGACCAGGTTTAGCCTGTATTAACGTTACATAACAAAATCGCTCACTTTAACTAACCTGAACATAAGCTGCAGGCAAGGGCTAGCAAGCTGACTTGGTGGTTAAGTAGATTGTGTCATGTTTAATATAGGCTAGCGAGCAAGTAGCCCCGATACTGGTATGGAGATGACACGCCAAACGCTATTCAAATATCTGACAGTTGCATGTTTCCTTGCTTAGCGACAAACGTGCATACCCGGTAGAACATGCCTTTAGACTCTGTATGAATCGGTAAGATCTGCTGGTAAATTCGGCATACGTCTGATCGACCAAGGTATACTTATTAAAATTGAATTTCAACGTTTAGGATTAGTTCACACTCTTCGCTGTTTTGATGGAAGAAGATTGTTGGGAGTATCAGGCGCACCAATTTTAACGGTTGAAGTTTAATTAAAATAGGAGTTGTTTGGTGGTTTACATGTATGCCGAATTTACGAGTGGGTACTAACAATTCAGAAAAAGTCTGAAGTCATGTTTACGTGGTGTGTCTATCTGCCAATAAGCAAGGCCCCATTACATTGCCAGCTTTTTAAATAGAATTAGGCGTGACTCTCTCCATACGAAAACAAAACGTATGGGCTAGCTAGCAGGATGATGACTCAATGTTGCAGGATTAGAGAGCTGTTGTGCATGAAAGCTGCAGCCTCCAAATGATCTTATTGGCGTATGCTAGCCAGTCACCTTAGCTAATGATAACCCGATAATGACTGCGCTAGCTAGCCCGGTAACTAGCTAACTATCTGACGTTAGCTTTTCGACTAGCCGCTTTTCAGCAGGGTTGCAGACCGTCTTGCTTAAGTCAACAGGACAGAAGACAGCACAGACTGTCATGGGTAAGGGGAAAGATAGTTGTTATTGTACTGGCATTGCGTCTGGTCTGTCTTTAGTTTATCTTTACTGGCTGCTGGCAAATGTAGATAAACTGCTGGATAGATAGGTAACTAAACTAGCTCACGACGCTAGCTAGCTAGGCATGTTTACGACGGGACCTGTCAAGCTAACCGTGCTAACTAGCTAGGATCTTGAAGCCCCAACACCGATACAAAGGAGCGTTTTCTCAAGTATTTTAAAATAATCAACAAATAATCTTCTATCATGTAGTTATGTTACAAACCCTACGTGCAAACCATTGAATGACAATTTCTGGAAAATGTAAAAAAGACAATAAACGCTAACCTTATCGAGCGCTTCGCCTTCTACTACGTGGCTGTTTGGTTTCCGTCCGTTTATGTTTCCGACTAGAAACAGAGAGGGCGCAACCGCAAATTTTCTATCCGGAAGAACAAATGGAGCCTTTCAGATACCATTCTTCTGTGTACACTCACACAACGTTCATATCTTTCATTACAAAACACATTCTGTTAAACGTTTGAAATACCTCTGTTGTAAAAGAATATAATAATAATTTAAGTACATGATGTGTAATGTGGAACAGACAACACTGTGGGTATAATCTGTCAGATATATACTGTATAGTGCAGTGCTTCTCTCTTGTGGACATCGAGTAAAACTGCGCCCTACTTTTCGGATGCATGGTTGGATTGCAACCATATGCATGCCATCATATTACCACTGCTTAATGTAATGGGATTACGCTGGATGCTGACACATTTTTCATCTGACAGCTTAAGTCTAATTGAGAAAACATGATTTCATAATGCATTTAGTAGATAGGCCTATGTAGCCTGAATTGATGTGATTAAGGTTAAATCGGGTTAAACTTGTATATTGGCTTTTTTTACTGAAATCTGATATCTGCCAGTCAGTGTCGTCCACCTACAATACGATAGGTATGATGCAGTTTGTTTGATATTTGCATACGTGATCAATAATACACTGGTAGTCTATGAGAAACCCTTAACCTGAATTGAATCTAATGGGACATTTTGATCAGATTCCACACATGTATGCATGCATGCATATGGAGAATTTTGTTGTTGTTGTTGTTGTTGTTGTTGTTGTTGTTATTATTATTATTATTATTAGTAGTAGTAGTAGTAGTAGCTACTACTACACGGGATACTACTACTAGTAGTAGTAGTAGTAGTAGTACTAGTAGTAGTAGTAGTAGTAGTAGTATCCTGTGTTTAATGGATAGTTATATTATCCCATAGTCTAAATGCTGTTTCACGACCTTTTCTACCCTGGCAGGCTTAAAATTCTTAAGGAAACACTAAATCCTTGTAAATTTGCAAAGTTATTGAATATCGGCACAAAATATCAGCTATCGCCAGCTTCAATCCAAAAATATCTGTATGGCCTTTGAAAACCCATATAGATTGAACCCTTATATAAATAATTAAAAATGAGCCTCTCCCTCATATAAAAAAATAAAAAAAAACAATGTTAGGCATCCATATAATGTTAAATACAAGAGCCAAACCCATCACTGCACGTTTAAAACTTTTATCGCTGTGGATTTTAAACAGCAAGCTGGAATGAAACAAATGTGACTTTTTATCACCGGCACTTGTCTGTGCGTGCGTGCGTGCGTGCGTGTGTGTGTGTGTGTCTGTGTGTCCCTTACGCAAAAAACCCTACAGCAATCCTATAATACATCTTAGAAGGATACTACACAAATATCAAAGCAAAGCCATAATATTTTTCTAGAGGCTCTACAGGAATATTATAAGAATATTATAGTGATATCATAGGAGATTATAATGCTACATAGTAGGATAAAGTCACTATAAAGTTACTATTGCGTAGATTACCTCAGATACACAATTCCCTACATGGGAAAATCATAGGAATAGGGATATTATAGTGATGCCATGGGACATAGGGAACACAAACTATAGACTATCTGTAGCTAAGTATGATAAGAACACTATAAACTCATTGTTGAGTACTACAGGAATATTATAGTATCATGGTGATACAATGGGAGATTTACAAATACCCTCAAGGTCACTATAAACTCACTAGTGAAGACCACAGTCACACTAGAAATATTATAAGAATATTCATGTGATATTATAGGAGTTTTTTTATAATGCCATAACATACGATAAAGTTACTCTAAATTCATTATTGAGTACCACAGTCGCACTTTAACTCCCCACAGGAATATTATTGGGGTTTTTCGCTAGGGGTCTGGTTATGTATTCGGGTCGGCCCATGAACGATGGAAGCGCGCTCCCGACACTTCAGGTGAATGGGGAGAGAGGGAAGAAGAGGAGCGGGTTACGGTTCACTGTGCGTCGCATTGAAAAGGAACAATTAGAGGAAAAATGAGTTGTGTTACATCGCTTGGGGCTCATGTTTTTATGACAACATATCTACTCTTCGTGATGGGATGCGTTGCGCAGAAAGTAAGTCCTGTTGTTGTTATTTGTTAACTGCAAAAATAATTCACAAGCTAAGTTACCTCTAGCCCCGATGAGTGCTTGAGTGTATGGAGAGAAGAGTCTGCCAACTTCCGTTCAGAAATCTAGTAATTTAATAATTCACTACTTGTCGGCAAACGTACACACCTCGTAGAACATGACTCAATGCATTTTATGAATCAATACGAGCCAGTCTTCAGTTCGGCATATATCCAATAGAGATAGCAGCACTAACTTCAACTACATTTTCAACTTTTAGAACCGGTACGGTTGTTATTCCCACAATCTTCGTTCACCAAAATACACCGTGGTGGGCGGGAGCGAGCAATATGAACCAATTCTAAAAGTTGAAATTTTATTGCAATAAATGCTGCTCGGTGGATTAGATATTTGCCGAGTTTACCAGAAGACTTCAACGACCGAGAAAACGTCTTAAGTGACGTTTTACGAAGCATACACGTTTGGTGATGAGCGATGACACATCAAATTGACAGAATGCTCAATGAAGTTTGGCGTGACATGTCTTCAAACAAGACAGAACGGAACGTGTCGGGGCTAAGTTACCTCCTGGAAAAAGCGCAAGGTCTCGCCGTCAGCTCAGCCTGCTGCTTATGAAGTTGCGAAACTTGTGCGGGAAGAAACAAGTTATGCATAAGGAACTAATAAAAATAGTCCAACTTTTTTAACTCAGATTAAATTGACCTGTGGTTTTGGAGAAATGCAAGCCTGGACAACATTCATGTGAAATCAATACTTCCCAGGAACACGTTTGTACTTGTCCGCCTCACGTTTCAACTACTGTAAATTAGCAAAAATGATTGTTTTTAAAGGTCATTTGCATTTCGAAAGGGAGAAGCTCGAGCTCAGTGTCATTTACTTGAGAAAAATAGCCCCCATGGCCATATGACGAATCCATGTACACTAAAATACACCGCCTATTACCTTAAATCATGCTGATATTTACTGTATTGTATGTTTGCGTCTGCCTTTCAGCCAACAAGGATTTGAGGCAGTTTAAACGTTTACATTTCACAGCTCTGGGGTACATTTTATCCTCTGAGGCTTTCAAAGGGATGTTTTGATGGCACAGGCATGTTTTGATGTTACTGTAGGACTTCACAGAGTTGGGGAATGGCATGCCGAGTCCAAACTGCTGAAATGAGAACCACATTGAGAACATGTTAACCTTATGTTCTACTCTCATAATCATTGAGGCAAATTCCCAAGCATTTCCTCTGACATGCGTGGAGTTCATGATCAAAAGTTGCCACTGATCAGCCGACATGCAAACACTGAGTCACTCTATCATTCATGTTAGACTTGTTTTAGCTTCTCCTGGATACCTGTGCCATAACCTTAACTAGAAACGCAGGACTTGTTGGATTACATTACATTATCATCTTGTTGGCTATCCGGTAGCCAGGAACAGTAGTGTTTGTACTTGCTCTTGAAGAAAGGAATAGTGATGTCTCACTGCCTAGAACAGGAAAATAGTAGCTAGAGTAAGCCTCCGTGAAATGGGATTTGATCACCACCATGTCATATCTGTCCCTATCAGTTTCACAATGTCTTTGACAGTGTTTATCTAGCTGCCCCAATTGGGAAAGGACCTCACTAATCTACCTTGTTAGTACAAACTGTGGTGGAAAGCATCCTTTAAAGGTGAACACCTCTCAAACTGGAGACATCCTGTATGTTTTTGATCTGGTCTGGGACATTCAAATCAATGTTTGTGAACAGCAAGCAGAGACTTTATACCTCCAGCTTTTACACCTGAAGTTTGAGTCTTAGTTTTCTTGGTTTCCAGATTTGGGGGAGAGTTGTGAGAAGTGCTCGTAAATATTGATTCGGCTGCTGTAGACCATAGGGAATAAAACAGATCAATTCTTAAATATAGTGGGGTTCCTCTTTAATGTTTCAAGTACTTTCCTCCCAAATCTAGTCTTAGAATCTTTGTGGTGCGGCATCCATACAAGAACCTGCGCCACATGCTCAGTTTTCTCTTTTGATTTCGATTTATGTGTGACACGATACAATGTCCCCATGTGAGACAGTGCCTGGTGTCATGACAAACAGATTACCCTTGACACAGATCTCCCCGAGGACATTAAGACCACACTTTTGACCAGGAGAAGCTCTGAGGCTTCCACCTGTCAAGAGTCGTCCTCATCCGCTGATGGAGAATGGCGGCTCAGCAGCGCAATTCTTAGAACTGGACAACAAAAGCCCTTGGTATATTGAATTGTCAGCGTCCCCAGCTTTAGTTTCTGTGTGCATAGGGTGCTCACTATCTTTGCAATTATCTGCCTGAGGGGGCACTGTAAATGATGGCTTTGTCCTCCGCTCCCCTTTTGTATTAAGTTGATTTTTGGAACAGCGTAAACAAGCTTGGAATTTATTCTATCCCCTCAAAAAAATGGGAGGCATCCAAGTTTGTCAGTCCACAATTCAGCAATGTGGACAAGGGAGAGTGAATTTGATCTTTGTTTTGTTGCTCCGCTCTGTCTTTCGGATGGTTTTGCTTGCTATGCAAGGAGGGAACATTCAGCTCTAATTGAGGAGTTGTGGGACCCCAATGAACTGTGAATTCACTAATTCCTCCCCTGAATTAGTCCGTCAACAGATACACACAGAGTCTGTCAACAGATAAACATGTCAGCATGTGTCAGTAAGCTGCACTGTGACTTTAAATGGGATGGGATGAATGGCCAGGGCGAGAGAGTGCGAGATGGAGAGGGAGTGAGAAAGGGAGAGTGAGAGAGAGAGAGAGAGAGCTGTTGGTGTTGTCATGCTGCAGGATTGGGCTCCACAATTAATTGAAAACAAATTTCAGTTGCAATTATGGCTATTGCAATTTGATATTGTTAAGAGTTACAATTGTTTTTCACAGGAAAAGGTGTTCAGGTGGCCTCCTGACACTAGAAAGGCTGAACCACAGTCAATTGATGGCTATTATGAATTTTGTTCCTCCATGATTTTTCTTAGACCCACTTTCTGTACAAACCAGTTGTTACATTTTCAAATAAAAATAGTAGTTCTAGCTACATTTGTCACCTTCAATTGATGGCTTCTTGGATTTTTTTTACCCCCAAAATCCATTGGCCTTTCTAGTGCTATATAAGGTGCAGAATCCTCAGCCTTCAAATCAAATTGAACATTACAATATATCCTTCACTGTACTGAAACAAAGCAAATCCTGCATTGGCATCTCATTTTTGTGTGTGTGTGTTTTTGAAATTGCATGCATCGCAGGTCATATTCCAATATTCAGGAAAAAAAACATGATTTTTGTCTGACTTATTGTCAATACAGTGCAGCCTGTACTGGAGGGGGGGGCTTGTCTCTGAGGTGCTGCTGAGAGACTAATTATCATGGATGCATTCACTGGATCGCATTCCAAAATCTGGAAATGATTTCTCCCAACTGGTTGAAACCACCGTGGAGATAAGGTCGTGTTTCACCCACAGGGCTCCGCGGGCCCGCTTTAACAGCCGCAGCAGCAGCAGCAGCAGCCGCTCTCTCTAGAGGAAATATGTTAATAGGCTTGCACCACAAACATGGAAGGGAGAGAGCCCCCATCTGTGTGTCCACTTGCCCACCCAGTCGCATATCTGTGTGAGTCGGAAGGACCCCAGCAATAATAATTCCCAGCATTCCACTTTTTCCGCGCGGGCCACAGGGGAATGTCCCGTCCCCGGCACTGTAAATAAAATGTTGATCAAACATGCACACGGGGCTCAGAGAGGAAGAAGCTTTTTTTTTTTTTTTTTTAAACACTTTTTCACAAGTCACTTATGATGCACGCAGCGATGCAAACGTGCTGAGCCAGCGCAGCGGTGGCCAACGAGGGCGACCCTAGGAATGCCTGGGCTTAATCAGGCCGCCACACCAGTTGTTTGTAAACTCACCCTGGGTGAATGCGCGGCCACTGACATGAGCCCACCAGGAGAGGCGTTGACATCACAGGGGAGATATGTGATAAGTCCCGGGCTCGAGTATCAGCGCTTTTCACAGCTGTGGAGAATGACCTCAAGGGGCCTCTTTTCAGCCACCGCTTAAGGGTTTCTGTCTGTGTATTTGCAGAGTGATGATGTATATTCCACTGTCTGCCATATGCACCGACTGTACCAATTATTAGGGGCATCTTCCTGATATTGAGCTGCAGCCCCTTTTGCGCCATCCACATCTCAACTGTCTCAAAGCTTAAAAATCCTTCTCTAACTCGTCTGCCACTCTACATCTTCTCCTTTGTGATTGGTAGAGAGTTAATAAGGGAAATCACTGCGGGATAAAGGCTTTTACCTGGAGTGTCCCTAATATTTTGTACAGTCAGTGTACCTCGCACTGTCCACCTGCTCTGTATGTGAGGTCATGTGTGTCAGCGTGTAAGATGCCCCTATATGTTGCTGACTGACTGCTGGAACGTGCGACTGAATTGTATTCATTATTTTCCTTGTCATGTTTTTGGTCTCAGGTCTCAATCTGAGTGAGACTACCTGATCATATAAAGTATAAATTGAGGTGGAAAATTAATCAATGCAGGTAATTTTTTTTTTTTTTTTTTTTTTTTAGTGAACACATTTCTGACCGGTCCAAGGTGCTGTAATACCTTGATTACAGTCGATAGTTGAGAATTTGAGTGTGATCGTAATGCATCCTGAGTGGACTGGTGTTGCCGAAGCGCTAGCCTGTGAAGCAGTGTCACTTTTCTCCTCCAGTAAACAGGGCTAGTGAGGATCCCTGCCCCCTTTTGAGGGGCCCGCCTGCCTGTTTATGAGCCAGTCCGGGGCTGTTTGTGCATGAGAGGGAGTGTGTGAGTGTGTGGGAGCGTGTGTGTGTGTGTGTGTGTGTGTTAACAGTACTTCAGCAGAGTTACAGAGTTTTTGCCGTGGTGTCGTCAGCCTGGGTGGTTCAAAAATTTCCCTGTTACAGGGAATAGTTAAGTTAGACTGCAGTTTCTCTTCTCAGTAGGTGTTTTGTAAAATTAAGGGGGTGTTGATTTTTTTTTGTCTTGAAGCTGACAAACTACAAAAACCTATATAATACACAGTGAATGTTAAAAAGATTATTGTTTTTTATAACAAATATAAGCAGGGATGTGTTATTTAAAAAAAAACAAATAATATAATGGGAGAATATTATTTTCCTTCTCTTTTTTTTCTTAGCTTTTTTTTTGTTCCTGATCACATCCCAAGTGATTTCTGTTTCTGTTTGACAAAAGTTTCTGTTTGACAAAAAATGTTGGATGAATATCATAATGACAGAGTTTTACAGAGCATGCAATGTCTCCCTGCATATCCATTTTAAAATCTATAAATTTTTTAAATATGCACAAATAGATCTGGCACCATATTAACAAATCAGCTCCACAGCATTCATAATTCAAACATAATTTCAGTGTAATAACATGTACCTCCATGGTAATTACACAGACTTATGGAATGTGATTGGATACAGCTTCTTTTTACGTGGTGACGCAAAATGAAAATTATAGAACAATACCATTTGTTAGGGGCCCCCCAGTAATGACAGCAGCTGGTCTGATGTTTCACTGAACAAGTCATTCCAGACAATTATGAACTTGGTTGATCTACTTCTGTCCAGGGAAGCCCCTGTCAGTGGCACAACTGAGGCACCATGACCCGCAGGCTCTTATGTAAACTTCCAGCTTGCCTTGTACTTATTAGCATCACTTCATTAAAATATTATCTGCCGTCCCCGTCGTGGAGTGGCTCCCCAAAACGGCACTGCGGCCCATTGTTTCGCCATGAGAAAAGGCATCCCTGAATAATTAGCGGCCTGCCAGTGGAGCGGCCTGTGATGTAACAGAACTGAGATGTTTGGCATTATAAGAATGTCCCATTTCCATTCGACACTGTGGCACTTTGGAGGCCCTTTCATGTGTAGTCTAGCATGCACATCACAGGGCGCTGGGGACCCCCCGACCGCCTCGTCCTGGTGGGGGAGATGACACACTCTCTGTCCGTGACACAGTTCTCTTTTCATCCGATGTGGTATTCCACATGGTCTGTATCAAGAGACTGTTTATTCCAAGATGAGCCTCGTTTGCAATGTACAATTTCTTTAAACTGTCATTTAACCAGGTAGTTCCACTGAGATGAAAAGTGTTCCATCAAGATAGACCTGGCCGAGAAAGCAGCATCGTGACAAAGATAGAAGTTCACACAACATGCAACAATGTCCTATCAGCACTGGTCATTTTTGCTGTGAAGGCGGACCCATCGTCCTTTTCTTCCCCCTATCATGCCCCCATATTGTATAGTGGTTCCCCTCTTTCTATAGGAGGTTGCGCAACCTCGTCGCAACACTGCAGAATAACACCCAAAATTGGCTTACTCCCTCCAACCTCGGAGGGAATGGCATTTGGCCAGTTCAAATGTCATCCATGTAATTCTGTGCTGTAGCACATGAATTTCTAGTAAGTCGGAGGCTCCTGCAAGTGAACCACGTCATGCTGTAATGCAGTTGTGCCTCCAAATGTCACTTGAGAAAAACAGATTGAAGTACAATGTGTCGTAAAGGACTTAAAAATGACCTGAATTTACATCAATGTTGTTCAATTCAGAATTATTAAAATTAGTTATCCATAGTTAGTTAGTTATTGAAAGTATTGTTTAGTGGGTTGAGTAAACATTTCACTAACATTAATGTCACTAATCACATGTCACAATCAGCACTGTCTTTGGCATCATTAACTAGTGATAATGGTGAATGTAATTAAAGATAAAACACCCTATGGCTTGTACTGTAGTAAGCTGTTTAGTGATGGTACTTCTCACATACAGGCAATGTAGGTCTATCTACTTAGTTTTGCTTTACATTTCTTGGAAAGCATGGGAACTGGAAATCCTCACTTGCGCTGCGTCATGTGTTTAAGTCTGTGTTATTTCTCAACATACTAACTAAAACTGCTGATATCATTGGTCATTGATCTGCTTATGTAATTTAAATAGTTCAGGAAAAGGGCGGTCTTGTAAGGGGTCAGCAGTAAGCCGACTGTTGCCTACTAAATTATTCCTGTACAGCATGGTTGAACGCAGATGGTAATTTTGATCTTGATGTGACTGCAATTTGGGATTAAAATATATTAAAATTCAACATGTGTTTGTTCTGAAGACTCCTTAAATCCCAACAGAACTCATCTCTCTCCTGATGTGTTTGAACACACACACTGGCACAAGCACACATGTAGTTACTTAAGTTACATATGTCTTACTGCCCTCTTTGCACTCTTTGACCTCCAGTGTGTCTGTAGGAGTATGCTGGCCTGGCTGTGAGGCTGTCAGCTGTATCAACTATGGAGAGGCCTATCGGTTTGATCCTGAGGACCTGGGGGCAGAGCAAGTGGTCCTCTCCTCCGGTCATGATTGAAAAGTACATCTAGATTTTGCTACTTAAAATAAACTGTGCAAGGAATGCCTTTGATAAATGCATGCACATGGGGAGAGATGGCCCGTGGAGCAATCAAAGCGCCTGTCTGGCTCCGTACACCCCGACTTCCCCTGTGCCCCCGTTGCCCTCGACCCCCCCTCCCATCTCAACTGCTTTCTCAAAGCAGGCTCCTATGCTCTTGAGTCCAGTCCAGAGCACTAGTGCCGCCCGCGGGTGTTGGTTTGTTACCTGTCTGGTGGTGCGCTCTGCCAGTCTGGGTCATTCCCACAGTCCAGAACTGAGGCCAACAGGAAAGCTCATAAACACACAGGCCCCCTACAAAGGTCTGGTCCTGAGCTCCATGGCCCAGCCACACATCTGCCTCTGCTTAGGCCCCAGGTCCCCCTACATCCCCACACACCTGGGAAGAATTACAGCCAGCATGTTTGAAGAAATACCCTCCCCAGGGTTACCCGAGCCAGCCGATACAGGCAAAGCACAGGCTTTGATATACTGGCAGAGCAGCAGGGTTGAATAGTTCAGCTTCAAGCTGGTTTACGTCGAGGCAATCAGAATGCAAGTCGAGTGTATTATTTGCTGATAGGAGCTTTGGTGACTACAGTTGACATTTTGTAAACCAGAGAGCTTAAACAGTAGGATGCGATTATCCAAAAACACGGCTCATGTCAGAATTGCAGCTTATTGTAACATAACATAATGCTGTAGACTATCCAAAGTGCCTTACAGTATCATGAATGAATATTTTTAGCATGAGTGGCCCCAGGGGGATGGAAACCTAACCCTGGCAGTGTTAGTGCCAGGCTCTACCTATTGAGCTATATAGGCCATTGTAGTTGGCAGTGGAAAACAGTGTAAATGCCTAAAATGTAAACGTGAAATATTTTATTCTTTGAAATCGGACACAATGGAAGTTAAATAACAGTGGTAAGATTTTCCAGTTATGACACAACTAACTTCATCCAACTCGTATTGCAGGTGTACTTCGACTGTGGTGCCAAGGTGGATGTGGTGGATGTCCAAGGCCTCATTCTGTCCCCTGGCTTCCCCTACAACTACTCTTCTGGGACGCACTGCATCTGGCAGTTCTTTGTGCCGGTCGATTACCAGCTCATTCTGGAGATATTTGACTTTGACGTGTTTGAAAGCCATGACTCCGCTGCACAGTACGCTGCTATCTCTAATTTTGAAGAGGACGAGGCAGGCGAAGAGATGACTTTCACTCCCGGCAGCTTAGCTGCAGATGAACCTTCACCATCAGCTAAAGATCCCATCCCTCGGAGTGAAGGGGACACCTTAAAGACGCTGCAGTCCTCCCAAGACGGTGAGGTCAAGCAAGTGGTGGTCCAGGAACAGTCCACAAAGATGGAGATTGCCAAAGTCTCCAACTCTGCCAAAAGATCTGCAGATGCCTCCTCTGAGCTAACCTCTGCACCTCCCCCTTCTCTCCTCCTCATACCTGGGGCTCGGCCTCCCGGAGACATGGCCGCCAACTCTGCCTCCTCCTCTCTCCTCAGGGGAGAGCTCAACCCCGGCCCCGCCCCCGAGGCCACCCCCGCTCCGCCGCGCCCCACCGACACTCCGGCCACGAGCCCCGAAACCCAGCAGTCGGTGCTGGACGCCTGCCCCCACGACGTCCTCTACATCTCCGATCTCATCACCTTCTCCTCCAGGTTCTGCGGGTCCAACCGGCCCCCCAGCAGCCAGCTGGTGTTCGGCTCTAGCCAGGAGATGGTGGAGGTCATCATGGAGCTCATCACCACCACGCACTGGGGCCGCGGCTTCGCCCTCCTCTTCCACTACCACAATCTGACCGAGCCGGGCGGGGGGCGGCACGCCTTCGCTCCCACAGCCAGCAAGGTAGACTCTCTCCTGGCTGCCGTGAGCGGAGCTGCCTTCTTCGCTATGATACTTACTAGTGCCCTCTGCATCATTTTCAGGTAACGGCAGTAGGGCTGGTAGTAACAAAATAATACCTACTGATATGGTTGTGATACTTAGCATTGATTTGAACTGTCTCACATCAGTTAAGGCAAGGGAAAGGTGATGGAAAGCTTTAAAATGTTGGATTCTTGTATCTTGAAACTCAAATGGGGGAAGGGGGTGGGGGGTTGCTCCAAAACAGAGTACAGGCTGGAAAGTGGCTAGAAATCTCAGAAGCTTGCCAAGTAATTGTTAAATCATTGGTTTTGATCAACAACCCTATCAACCCCCCACAGATATATTATAGTCATTTTGTGGTATGGGACAATAAAAATCTTACTTATTGCCCCATTTACCAGGTGCAGTGGATTAAAAAACAGAAGGTAACAGTTGGGTTATAATGCATAATCACTTAGAATGTATGATTCAGTCTTGTTTTTTGCATTGTATGAAATACAAACCATGAATGCCCCTTCAGCGGAGTCCTCAGAAACGATCTCCTGAGAAAACTCACAAGTCCTATCTTTGATTTCTCCCATGAATGAAAATGAGTTAGTCTGTCAGTAGGTATACACAAACACAGACACACACACGCACACACACAGTCCCACGTACACAGTCACCAGTGTGTTGTGTTGACTCAGCTGGAAGCCTCAGTCCCTGATGTGGTGACCCTTGGTGATTAGTTGGGTTTGGCTGCAACCGCGCGGCTTCCTTGATGTGGAGCATTCTCACCATAGACAGCAGGGCATTCAAGGTACAGCACCTGGCATCAATTCCGACACACAAAAACACAGAGGCTGCATGAGAGTGAATGGGCGGGGGAAACGGGAAAACAGGGACAACAAGGAGAAGTAAAACTCAATGTGTCCTCCGAGTTCGGTACCGATACCATCGGTTTGCTCTCATCGCGCAAGTGCACCACATCAAAAGGTGTCATTTACAAATTGTTCCCTCTGTCCATCCCAGGGGGAAACGAACACAAGCTGAGGAGATAAGTTAGGAAGTTTGTAATCCTATCTGCTCTGACAAGATCACTGTTTGACCCTACTGGTCCAGATAGACTCACAATCAAGGAAGGTTCAGATTTGCGTCGGTCTCTGTAATTGTCTCACTGTGAGAAGCACGGCACTGTTTATTATGATTTGTGTTAATCTCAAATAGATTTTGTCTATGTTATAAAATCCCTACTATGCTCAAGAGTACAGTTTTACAGCACGCTGCACTGAACTGCAGCTCAGCGTCTCCAGCTCTTCTGTCGAGCACAACAACACCGCTGGTTCTCACTTTTAATGACGGGGAAATTGGAAACACGTGTTCAATAAAATGAAAGTGTAATTAGCAAGAACAACAACACAAGTCATTAGGAAGCCAGGGAATGCGTTACCATGAAACGTCAAGCTCTTTAGTAGCTTTGGTAGCTGTTTTTTGGATTGTTTTTTTTCTTCAATTGTTCCCAGTTCATTTAAATGAGTTCACAGAAACCACTGGAAAACAACTAGCCTTGCGAGCCAGGCGAGATCTCGCATGTTAAACACAGCAGTGAGAAAACAGGCGTAGGTAGATGAGGATTACAGGGGGGATAAATTCATTCAGTTGTAAGAGTAATATTTAATAGGTAGGTCAAGTGTTTTTGTACACTTCATTGGGTCTTATGTAGTCAAGAGCGGGACAGAAACGAAGGGATGCACTGATGCTGGTTTCAATTACTGGGAGGATACCAGGATAAAATAGGGAAGTGGAATTGGTAATTTCCCCAATTGTAAAAAGAATTCCAATACCATGAGCTGCGTGTGACACGCAATACTCCAAAGAGTCTTAATTTTCAGTGTTTTTCCCACAAATAGAAGGAAATCTGTATCTGCCTGGTGGAAAATGAATGAATAACACTCTCCCTTCCCTCATTAAATATTGTCAAAGTAAACCTTAAGCAAGACACTTAACCCACAGTAGCTCCAGTGACGCTGTTCAGTGGCCACTAGTGGAAGACTGTAAATATTTGTAACCATATGAATGTGAAGCAGGGAGGGGAAGAACAGCAAACTGTACCTGGATGTAAATACTGTAGCTTTTTCTCCTTATTTTTGTCCAAATACCTCAAACTAACAGTCTAAGCCTTTTCAATAAAAGTCTTGGATATGATCAATATGATCAGAATTTGTTGTCAGGCAATATTTCAAGTGCTGGGAATGAGTATTGGCAGTGGAGAAAGTAGTATTGGTGCATCCCCGCAGGAAAGATTAATGCATAAGAATGACAACTCGGCAACAACCAGGATGTGAACTCCCAGACTTGTGGCGTGTGTGAATGCAAGGTTGTGGTGCATCCCGCTCCATCGTCCAAGCCCACAACAGAGCAGCTATTGAGAGAAATAGCCACGGGTATGTTGGAGCTATTAGTATGGAGTGAGGTGGTTACTGACTATGTCAAGAAGCTCACAATCCAGCGCCGTTGTATGCGATGATGTCCATTTTTACATTTTTGGTCATATTCTGAACACAAGAGGCAATATGTACTCTTAAGAAATCCTGCCAAAAGTGGAAAAACCAAAAAAAAAAAAAAAAAATTGGAGGATATTCATAAAAGTTGGTTTTCAGATATGTCTGTAATTATAAACTGAAACGCTGTGGTGCTTTATGTTTTCCAGACCCAAACTATGTCCAAAAAGAGCCAGCTCCTGCTCGTCCAGCAACTCTGAGGTACACATAGTACTGTATAATCTCTCTTCCCATTGCTCTCTCCCTTTCTCTCTCTCTCCTCTCTCCATTTGCCCTCTCTCCATGTTGCTCTGTCTTTATCTTTCTGTCTTCATCTGTCTCTTGCCTCCTTTGTCTGTCAGACATTCCTCTCAAGGCCGGGGATCACAGAACATTTCCTTCAATATGCCCCCCCCCCCCCCCCCCCAAACACACACACACACGCACACACGCTCAGGTTCACAAGGGGTCATGCAGACTTGAACAAAGGCTGATCAGCCTAATGATGTTCCAAAGAGGATTTTTTTTAAGAGAATAATTTGCATTGTAGAATTATCAATTGCGATACTCCCTCAGACTTCATAAATTGTCATTAAGGAAGGACTTTGTAATTTGAATTGTCATTGAACTTGTTTAGCTTTATCGCTATGAGGAGGATGAAAAAGGAGCTAAAATATGTTGGATTGGATAAACACAAATCCTTGCAACTGATTGACTATTAAGTCTATAACATCCCTCACGTCTGAATATTGATGACTTCATAGCCCTGGAGTTGTCTTTTTTACCAACGTAAAACTTGATTAACGACTTGCTATCCAGTATATCTAAACAAAATATCAGGGTAATGAAACTAAGTCAATTCAATTGGGTGCCCTGATAAAGCACTGCGGGTAAACGCTCCCCCTGAATGGCATGGTGCTGTGCTGCAGGTGCCGGAGGGAGTCCAGAACACGGGGCTGAAGTCAGTGAGCTGCAGCTGGTCGCTGCTAATCAGACCGACCTGGAGGCCACCGCAGAGCAGGACAACAACAACCACAACCTGCCACACGCAGGTGGGGAGACACACACACACACACACACACACACACACACACACACACACACACACACACACACACACACACACACACACACACACACAGACATGGACACATGCAGCACACACAGAAGGGATAGACTGATATATTGGTTTGCTGATATTGACTCAGTGTTGTTCACTTCTGATATGATGATATGATGCAGTTTGTTTGATTGCATATTTATTGTATAACTGATCAATATGACACTGGTTGTCTATGGGAAGCCCTTAACCTGAATTTTGATTGGATTCTACACAAATATGCATGAATACATATTATTATTATTATTATTATTAATATTACTGTTACTGTTATCCTGGAGAGTTTTAGTGTCCCATGATAAAAGCTGTTTCAGAAGCTTTTCCACCCTGACAAGAATAAAATTCAGGGGAAAACACTGAATACTACAATTTTTCTATATATATTGATTTATTTTGCATGACAGTGATCACATTTAGACATGTTGAATAGCATGCTTGCGTGCTATTGAGTTTGTGCTGTTGCGTGCGCACACACACACACACACACACACACACTAACACACTAACATATGGACAAATGCACGCAGATACAGAGACAGCTGGGCACTCGCTTAGCCTTACACAGTTAAGTTCTTACAATTTTATAGTCTGTTGACAGCAGACACACCCAAAATGTTTAAAAATGACAAAGCTAACATCATGACATGGCCGCAAAAATACAAAATAGACATTTACATTTGGCTCAGTAACGATTCAACAATAGGTGGTTTGGATGGGAATCTTCAAACTCATACTGCGCAGCTCTATGGCACTAACGCTGCTAGAATTAGGGGTTTGATTCCCACTGGAGCCACCCATGCTAAAAATGCATACACTCATGGCACTAAATGGTGGAAGCATCTGCCAAATGGCACTCGTTATGCCCTGGTCGCTGACGGAAACATTTCCCATTCACTTTTCCTAACTACTTTGACCTCCACCTCCGTGTTTCTCTCCGTCCCGAGTCTGAACTCCACCCCGCATCCCCTCTCCCTCTCTCTTCTTCTGCTGATGACTGAGGGGTGCCACTGGGCCGTTTGAGTCCTTTCCAACAAGGCCGATTAATGATTTAATTTGTCCCTGAACTGAACTTAATGTTTTTGGCATAATTGGGCCATTGTTATTGCGATTGCCTCAACTTAGGGCAGGGGCCCTACTAGGGTCTCATTAGAGAATCTTGTCAATCCCCAGGATACATGCGCACGCATGCACACGTGCACGCTGCCAACATGCTGATACACACACACACACACACACACAATAAAAAGGTTCCAATCAAATGATTGAAAATTAAGGCTTTAAAGTGGTCTGTGAGTTCCCTGGTTTGTTTGTGTATATTTGTTCATTTATTATTTTGGTGACTTGGTGCTAAGCACTCATTGCTATGGTGTTTCTGCACTGCTCTTCCCAGAGATCACCTGTCAATCACATAGTGAGTCCAGTACTGTGACATCTCGCTGCTCATGCTAACTACCCAGTTCTTCTTCTGTTTATTCATAACATAAAATGCATCAATTCCTGTGCAGCAGAGCATTTTTCCCTGGAAGAGCTACCAGACACCAGGTGTTAAGGACAGCAAATGTAAAAGCTTTTCATGAACTGGCTATAGGTTGAATGACCATTATGTTATATTAATCAGTGACGGAGAGTAGCAAAACCGACATTTACTTATATACAAATGTTGCAGGTTATTACTTCCATGTGAATATGAGTTGTACACATGAATGAAGAAACCCATTCCGGACTCCAGTGAGTCACTGAAGATTTCAATGGAAAAGAAAATTGCATTAGTTTTGTAGCAACACACAGGCTTGATCCGGGAACAATCCAAAGGCTTCTCTCTCTCTCTCTCTGTCTCTCTCTCTCTCTCTCTCTCTGTGGGTTGAACCCAGGCAGAAAGATTTGTGGGTTGTGGCATTTAACCCACAAAGCAGCCTGCGAGTAGTTGGAACAACAGGAGAGTACAGCCCCCCCCTCCCCTGTGTGTGCACCAGTCATGGTGTTACGAGTTTACACCAAAACACAGAGCTTATACAGTAAAGGAGTTGAGCGTAGGCCACTCTGCATGTCATTTCATTGAACCAGTGAAGCTGCAGTTCAGAATCATGAGCTATTCTACTATGGACAGAGACATCTATTGAGCTGCAAACAATGCATTGGTCCAGTGTAGGTTATACTAAAAAGAATGGGCTGCATGAAGTCAATTATGAGCATTAGAAAAGATACATTTTTGATGCTGAGAAGTGTCATAGTTCTGAATTTACACGATTGTACAGTACATACAACTAGTGCAAGACTGTGCAAATACTGTTTTGGCAGTTCCACTCTACTGACTAGGAACTGAGCACCAACTCATGAGCACAAGCGCTATTACAAGGAACGTCAATCAAATCTTCATCAATGGATCTTTCTTTAAACTACATGGTATACTCTGATCCCAATTTCGTCCTTTTACCTCTGTTTCCTCAGTCAGCGCTAGTGGTGACATTTCCCAAAATGCCGAGCTGGAGCTCTCCTCCAGCGGCCTGACTGAACTGGACCTCGGGACGGACGAGGTGTTCATCGTGTCGTCGGCCCCCAGCCCAAGCAGGTTACCCTTCTCCCCTCACACGGTAAGAAACGGTTGCATTTCATGCCAATACAGCTGCCTATGTTGTTTCTCCCATGCTTTAAAACTGAAAAATTCAGGAGCACAGAAAATCTGATCTGTCTAGGTGGGTGATCCCATGCACTACCGATTGCTCCAGAGAAGTCAATGCTATGGACATCTTTCCGAACATTTTTATTAAAGGCAATGGGGCAGTTCATTGCTTTGAATTGACCCAGTGTTCCTATTAAGACTGACACCGTTTTATTGGCGGGGGAAGGTGTCAAGGTCCAACTTAAAACTATGAAAACTGGGAGGACATGGGGGGTTGGGGGGGAAACGAGGATAATGAAAGGAGGTGAGGGGCGTTGAGGAAGAAGCAAGGGTTCGACCCAGCATTCTTTTTTTTTTTTCTTGCGCTCTTTTTGTATTCTCTTGGAATAGGAGTTGGCATAAGACAGTTCTGGCAGCTTTTTGAAGGACTGGCAAGCTTTTCTGCAGCCCAGGCTAATGGAGTATTATCTACAGAGCCAGATTCCCAGCTCCAATTGTGTGTGTGTGTGTGTGTGTGTGTGTGTTTGTGTGTCTGTGTGTGTCATGCACGCTTTGGTACACAGTGTGTGGTCTTGCCTGTGTGTGTCCTCTTTGCAGCGGTCCATGTAAATAGTGTTTGAGAAATATCTCAAACTGGAGAGTGGGCTAACAATGGAAATGCTCAATTAAAAACAGTCTCCTGAAGTGCTCGCATCAATCTCATCGCCCCAGTGTCGTTGCCAATCGAGCATTCGTGCTAGTGTGGTTTTTATTGACTGGATGTCGTTAAACTTTTTCATGCCGTGCACTCCCAAGTAGATGTGCAGCCGACCACAGAGCCCATTTGATAAATTTCAGCCCAAAGAACCCCGTCTGAGAAGAGGCTTGCAGTCGGTTATGACGAAGCGTAGAATTGCAAAACTGTCCGTGCTGTAGGTAGTGTGACAGCAAGGGAGGTGGAGAACGAAACCTATAATCAAAATTGTCTTGTACATTCTCTCATTGTGCAAACGTCCTGGGAACTACTGCTCATTTTTCCCAGGGAGCCCGGACCCCACGTTGGGAGCTGAGCACTGTTTTTACCCACCAAACATGGTGGCTGATTTCTCACCTCATGTGTCCGACCTAAAAGTTGCCATTGTGTCCGTGGGGCTTTAGGAACCAAAAGCACATTTCATTTAAACCCCTCTAATTCTTGTCTAGACAAAGCTAGCTGCTAGTGACTCTGTGGGAAGGATTATCTGGGCTCGTTCTTTCTCTGATGGGCGCAACCCCTAAAACCTTCGCCCTCCCCTGATCAACAGCAGCTGACCGACCAGGAAGGATATGGCCCAAATGTGGCCTTCACACATCTAACTTGTCACTTACAATTAGGAGGCAAGGGGCCTTCGCCTCTTATAGTTGCTGTAGGATAGACGGCCTATACATTGCTGTATCCACTCAAATAGTCATTTGTGTAGACTTGCAATGTACACCACAGAAACAAAGTGCGTTGGATACACACAGTACCAAAAACATGTCTGAAACCGTTCCAGGCCCCAGCTGGGCACTTGACAGCTTTAATATACTTAAATAATGAATGAGTTTTTACGTGAGCCCCACACACTCAGCTGGCTGGCTGTGTGACTGAGCGGGCCAAGCTAATCAGTACAGTTCCTTCTCGTTAATCCATTAAGATAGTACACAACGCAATCTGCAGGGAACAATTAAGGTTCGAGGAGGAAATGTAGCAGGTGCCAGCGGCAGATTGATGGATTCTCTCTCTCTCTCTCTCTCACTCCAAGGCAGTCAGCTGTTTGCCGATAATGTCCCCAAAGAGCCTGTTCAAGGGTGGAATGAATGAGGGGAGAGCACCGGGGATGCGCTGATACCACTTTCCGACTGCCAATTCTGATTCAGAGCGCTACATTTTAAGCCGAGAGAGAGTACATTTATCGAAGATGTTTGAGATGGGATTCATTTTTTTTTGCATTAGAGATCTGACATGCTTTTATTGGCACAAAAAGGGAGAATATCAATTCACTTTGCTGTGATTTCTCACAAGTTATAAGTGGCTCTTGGTATCTGATTTCAGTGTAGGAGAAATTCTCAGGTACTGATGCCCATAATGCCACTTCTGATATTTGAGCTATTTATGATGTTTGCTCATCTTCATTCCTAATCTTTCTCCTCGTCTCTGACCCACTGCTTCTTGGTTTTTTATTTTTTTCCGGTTTGTGTTGTGTGTATCTCAGCAGCGGGAGAGGTTCCTGCGGCACAGTGACACCGGTCCCGGCCCCGTAGGCGACTGGCCCTCGCCGGACCCCGCCGCCTCCCCCAGGACCGCCAAGGACGGCGCCGGCGGCTGCGCCAGGCCGAGAGCCTGGAGCGTACGCACCTTCCAGGACTTCCTCCCTCCGCTGCCGCAGCTCCATAAGAAGTGGTGCAGCTGGAACTCCACCAGTCCCTTCACCAAGCTGGTGGACAGCGTCAGTACTAGAGCCAACTCCCGTGTTTTCACACTCGGGACCGGTGTCATATGTGGAATGTGGAAGCTGATGAATGGCGTTAGTGTTAGAGCTTCCCTCGGTGTCAGAGCGTCCTGATGGCTCGATGGGCCGGGAGTCATTTAGTCTACTGTTATACTACTGATTTAAACAGTAGTATAGCAGTAGCGATAGTGGCATTTTTCTTTTCAATTTTTAAGATTTTAAGACTTCATAATGTCATCCCTTCACTCTCTTGCTCCCTCACATTTCCTCTCACTCTCCACAGTGTAGTATTTGTATCTGTGTTTTCATTCATGGCAATAAATGAAACTTTAAGGCCTTTTCTCACCAGTAAAAAGTTTGGCTCTACTTTAATTCAATTAAATAGGCAATAATATTTTGGTGTTCTATCACGGTTAGTTTGAGTAGTACTACCCCACCCCTGGGTGTGATTATCACATTGCAGAAGCTAAACTGCCCCGTATCGTTCCAGGCTCCATCCAGTCTGGTGGCCGACTGCCGAGGGGAGGACAGCAGGAAGGTGTTCTCAGACGTCCACCTGGAGGCCAAGGCGGATGACAGCACCATCTCTGACTCCTCCATCAGCAACGCCTCCTACCCGCTGACCCAGCCGGCCCAGAGGCAGCGGCGCCTCAACTCCACCAGCAACCTGCGGCGCTCCCGCTTCACGGGGCCTTGCTTCGGCCTGCTCTCCGGGACGGCGGACCCGGCCAAGCCCCCCGGGGCGTCTCACGGCCAGGCGTCCCCCTCCGAGGCCGGCCCGGCCTCCGGCTCCTCTTCCTCCGGCCAACTTCAGAGCGAGAGCGTCCAGGCCGGGAAGAGGCGCGACTTCCCGGCCGAGGGCGACCACGTCAGCGTGCCGGTGTTCGCCATCTCCGAGGAGGAGGATCGGCAGCCGCTGGTCCCGGCCGAGCACCTGGGCCAGGCCTCCGCCTCCTCCGCGCTGAACGGACTGGTGAGGGGGGCGTACGAGGGGAAGAGGCCCGCCGTAGGAAGCGCCGGCCTCGGCCCCCAGAGCCAGACCAACGGCCCCCACCTGCAGAGAGCCGTGCCGGAGTGGAGGCCATGGGGGAGCCAGGTGTCCGGCTCGCCCGCCGCCGCCGCCACCGAGTCAAAGCCCGCCTTTGTGCACAGCTCAGTCAATGACAGCCACCCTTCCCTCAGCCAGTCAACAGTGCCGTGCAGTGTGACTGGCAAGGAGATGTGACCAGTCCGGCTTTAAGAGGGTGGGAAGAGCAGGGACTCTGGTGGGCCAGTTAAGCATTTGTGAACTCTGTTAGCTCCACTTTGTGAAACATATAACCTACTTCTTTGATTTCTGAAATCAACTCTTATGAAATTATTACTACATATCTATAGCTTCCTGCTGGCAAATGTGTTGTTCTCACTCTAGTCATTGTCTATTTTTATAACATTGTCTTTGAACAAAGATGGAATATCATGCTGCTTACTGTGCCACAGCATTGACTGCTGTGGTACTGTGTGTTAAAAAAAAATATGATTGATTGCAAACATGAAAAGAAACATATTTTCTAAGAGAGTACTCCATGACTCCCCAACTCTCATGAGCACTTTTTTTTTTTTTTTAACCAGATTGAATTATTAACCTGTTTGATGCTATTCAATGAGCTGTAATATCCCAACACACGCACTTTCCATTCAGTAGCTCACTCATTGTGGATTTTGTGCTGCCCTGTGCCAACTTCTGCCTTTTGTCTTAACATGGGTCTTTACGCAGTGCATTTCAGCACAGGCTAATACATGCTTATAGTATGACTTATTACCCAGAAGTGTTCAAGAGAGCATAGATCATACATTATCAATGCTGCAACAATGTATACATATGTATTCCTAAGGCTGATACTGGATTATAAAAGGGAAATCATCATTGTGTAAAAGCAGTTACTAATATACAGTATTAGAAGTAAGAATAGTATAATGAGATAACTAGCAATCACAATAGTGTTTACAAGTGGTTGGTTGGGAATTAATGGAAAGTTTTAATAAAGGCTATGTCATCTACATGTGTTGTTTTCTTGATTTGACAGCAACAGAATATATTACACAATTTGTAAAGTGAAACTGAATGAAACATGCACCCAACAATTGGAAATACATGTGCAAAAAATGCCATTTGAAATACAGAAAATTTAAAAGAATTGGGTCTATTGTATGTTCTTAACACTAAACGCCTTCCAAAAAGCCCCATATTGAAATAATTTCCTCCCCACTATCATGCAAAGATGCACATCACCAAAACATTGTATTGACAAAAGCAAGTCAATTTCTAGAGGAAACAAAGCTGTATGAGTCTTTTTATTAGTGCAGATAAACAGGCAAGTTAGATCATATACATTTTGATGACAATTTTAGCATTGCTAATACAATGTACAGAGACATTACAAGGTGCCAAACCCAAGTCCTTGCAAAAGTACTATTTTTTTTTATAACTCCCTAGTGCTACCCTATGGTGATTAAACTATGAAATCAAATGGAGTCTAGACTAAATGTTCAAATAGTGCAGTACACACACTCATGGTTTCCCAGGTATCAAGAAGTAAGGACTTACATCCTCTATGTTGAGAGTTGCATGCCCTGCTTTCAACTATTGTGAATGCCACTCTGCATGCCCATTCAGCCCCCCATATTGCCGGGAGCTTTGCTGAGGTAGAATTAAATCTGCCCGTTACATCGGTCATACTGTTAAGGGCAGAGCAGCTTGGTCCAGACTTTCGCACACAAAGTGAGTAAATATTTGCCCTAGAATACAACGTATTCCCCCCCTGGGGAGAATGCAAAGCACTCCTCCAAAGCCTCTTTAACACCCATTCCTGATCGGGGCGGCTTGGGACTGTTGTTGGCTTAGGGTGCCCGGATCTCCTCCTGTAGGGAATAATTAAAACTCAGCTGCTCTGTGGGGGGATCGGCTGGGCTTGTGCTGAGGGCCTGAGCCGCTGAGGAATGCCAGTGTGAACCCACCACGACTGGGGGAAAAAAACACCTAAACCACCTGGCTAACACCACAAATTAACTGAGGAGCTCAGGCTGAGGCCAGGAGAGTGCCCATTCTTAACCCCATCCCATAATTTAGCAGGATTGCAAATATTGCCACCTACACTTCGAATGAAGATATGAAGAGTTATATTCCGAAACGCTATATATCCATCATCACTACGGCCAATATGTTGCTAGTGCTATACTGTATATCCAACATTCATCATTACATTTTTCTAAAATATGACTAACAGTATTATCAGTGCCCAATTTATTTTCATTCTTTTTGTCCTTTCTTTCAAATGGATATCTCACTTTGGAATGAAACTCTTCATATGTGATTACAAATGAGAAAGTCAAGCCCAAGTATTAGGTTCACATACATTACAGAAGGACATCTCTCCATGGATGTTGAGAGGTACAAAGATTTTTTTACAAATCAGAATCTTGAAGACTGAATGGGGAAAGAGAAGCGTTTAAATGTGTGTGAGATGAGTTATGTGCAAATACCCTCACAGCTCAACACGTAAACATACATCTAGCAGACAATTTAGACATCTTAACTACATATTCTCCATCTTAACAATGTCATAACTCACAATAAACAAAATCAAAACATTTAAAAACCAGAAGCCTTGCTATAATCTATGAAACATAGCACATATATATCTATACAAAATGTACTGGATGCCAGTTAAGGCCTGTTCTTAACATTTTCTTACAAATTATCCTTTCCCCCCCTTCAGTTGCAGCAGATACAAAGCATACAAAAACTTTCCCCCAGTATTTTCTATACACTAATAATTCACCTATGAAGATTATTGAACCATTCTCTCATTTCAATATATAAGGCCTCTTGAAACTAATATCAGGCTGTTCTAGCTAGGCTTATTAAGTCTGAAACCTGAAGACTGATTTGTTGAAAATGTACAGAAGACATGAATACCAGCTGTTTGCATGATGGGTAGGCATGAGTTATTGACACTTGGGTGCTGATAGTCAAAGATGAGTTCAGAGGTCAGCAGATTCAACATGTCTGTAAAGTGACACAGCAATTATGTTAACAAAGCAATGTTTTCTAACTGCCGAACGTGATGAACCTTAAAAAAAAATATATATAATAAAAAAAATAAAAAAAAATCAGTAGCTTCCTGTACCTTAGGATCCATAGGAAAATGATTCAATTTAACTTGAATTGTAGTTGGCCAACTCCTAACGAAAACATTTTGTCCCACTAATATCTCCAATATCCTAACAGAAAAACATCTAAATAAACCTCTTAAGATCGACCCCAAATCTCGCAAGGTAACACTTTGTTATGGCAACCAAAATTTCGACATGAACCTGAACATTATTATATAATTGGAACACCAACCTAAGAACAGAACATACTGTTGTGTTTAGTGTATTGGCACATATGAATTCCTGAACTGGCGGTTCTGCGAATCTAAAACGTCGCTACTCCTTGCCATCTATGAGCCTAGGCTACTACATGCATGATCAGGCTAGTAAATAAACATATTCAACCAATACCAGACACCTAGAGCCTCGTCCATGTCTTCCAAACTACTCTACAGTCTACACATAGTAACTGTGCATTCTATAATAACAACCTTAGCCCTCACTACTAGGGTCTGAGAAAGCGTCTCTAATGCGCTACTTTAATCAGCTTGGAGTTGATTATCCAAAGCAAAGCATACAACAGAGGCCCCCGTGCCCTCCGATAGCACTACAACACATTACTCTGATCCCCTTCCCACACACATGAAATCCTATACAACCATCACATGGGATTCCCAACCTGCCCTATTATGTATGTGGGGCTTTGACATGGCTTTTTGCCCTCGCCTGGGAACGCTGCCTTGCCCCGGCAAAACAGAAGAAATCCCTCAGAGGCGTGACACTTTTACTCGTTGTTAAAAGATAGCAGTTTGGATCTTGGAAGCAGCTCGTATCTTGGTCCAAAGTGGCGCTACAGTGTATTACTGTTATTCACATATGTACAGCCAACAACCTCCGAGTTGGTGTAATGCATAGAAATCACAGGTGTGCTTCACCCCAATATTTCCCAAACTTCTGATGAATACCTATGTTGAAGGAAGCCCTAGATTCTAAACTCAGCATTTCAAAGACAAAATTCTTACAGCACAAGTAAAGAAAGAAAATCTACATCAGTTTTTTTTTTAATATATATATAAATCTCAACTACTGAGGCACAGGAAGCCGGGAAAGAATATGAAAAAGCTCACTAGCATGCCTAAGAGTACAGATATGGCCTTAATCCACACAGATTGCTTCGCTCGCCCTTGTGTCTTCTGCAAATTCAATATAAAACATCTAAGTCTTTCTGCAGCCAAAAGGCTGGGATGGTGGAATGAAGGGGGATGCTACTCCAAATAAGACTCTAACTTTTTCATCCACTTGTCACATTGGCTGGTGGATAGAAGAATTCAGGAGCGCATTTTACTATTTCACCATCCAAACAGATAAATGACTGCCAAAACCTGCCAAACTGCCTGGTAGAGAAGACAAACACACCAGCCACAGACACAATTTACCAGAATGTGATTGGTGGCTGGTGTCAACTCCCCACCCAGGTCTGAACCATTCTAAAGAGCAGCTTCAACTGTTCTGCGTGCATAGCATTATTTCACACACCCGCATGTCATATAAGACACTGGTTATACTTGTAATTGGATGCTGATTGTAATTACTGCAACAAGTCAATGCATAACAGGCAATACACCTGGGAGGCATTTAGCTACAACATATAGTACAAATGTAAAAGGAGACTATTTTAACCACAGGATCCCATTGCTTCGTGAAAGATGTGGGCTATGGGAAATATCTCTTTCCAAATAGAGGAGATTCTCAGTTTTAGCCAGTCGCGTGAGGAGATGAGTCTCTCCGGCCCCTTCAGCTCTTGAAGCGCGTCTGCTCGCATATGTGGTTGAATTTCCTGAAATGAAAATAAAAGAAACACGTTTGAAGTGTTGCATGTACTCAACCTCAAAGACAGAGGTCGGACCAAATGGAGCACCTTGCAGAGCTCCTCGACTAGCAGGCATGAGGAGCAGTGGCACCAAGTTTGTACAATCACTCCTTCTAGTGGTTAAATGGGTGAACAGCATGCATAGGTGGCTGGCACCCAGTATCTCATATCACATGTTTGCAGATACATTTTGTTCACCGTGTCTGTCCAAGGTGTCTTTGCTCATTCAAGACAGATCCATGAATGGATGATGACGAGGCTCAGTGAATCAAAAAGTGAAACAAACTGAATAATGGAACAGGAATAAACTTGTGTGAGGAGAGTTATTTTGCCCACGGTGCAAGACGTGCTCATCAGGAGCCAAATACAGATCAGTCAGCTGATCAGTCAGTCAGTACTGCCTCGCCTCATATTGAATGATGCTAATTACATATTTGGGCTAACAGGCTACTGTGTTAGATCCAGCTAACCTACTGGAGGCTAGCAATATGGATCTTTTCTTTACAAGAACTTGGTGAGTGATGTGATTATCCTGATTATCCCAGGACTGTGGAGCAGTGTTTGTTTACAATAAACATTTGAAAATTGCCCTATTGGTTTCAGTTGTTATGATACTGATGTACTTCTTACTATGATCTATCTTTCTGGGCCACTGAGGGTGTGCTTTTAGCCTTCTTAAAAGGAAATATAAGATGTCAACAAACGCTTATCGCAATTTGTCTCAAAATAGTCGCATTATGATTTTTTTTTGTATATATTGTGCAGCCCTACACAGCAGCATTTTTCTCTCTCTATAACAAGCCCTACACAGCAGCATTTTTCTCATTACAATCTATGGCCACTGCTAAAGACATGAAAATTTAAAAAAAAGTGTACAGGAGGAGAAATATGCTGCAACATTTGAAAAAAAATACAGTAAGGTTATCCTACTAGGGAAAAGGACTGTAGACGTATTTGAACTTACATGGCGTGGTGTGCCTTCACCTGCGTACGACAGTTGCGTCCCCAGTAGCAGTCGGGACGAGTCGTTACAGCAGCTGGGGATGGAACATTGAATGAGGTTATTACAGGGATATGACATAACTGTTTGGATGGTACAGTGGAAACCCTCACCCTAAAAAAACATCTCTCTAACCCCACCCTAATACAGCTGAGTGCCATTAGAAAAATATAATCATTCAAAAGGTATTTCGGTTTCTCCGACCTGGCAGTTCGGATAGAGGGATGTTCTGTCTGTACTTGTAGGCCAGCTCCTTGAAGGCTCGCAGGCCGCAGCAGAAGCACATGATGGCATTTGCAGTGATGCGACAATCTGAAAGAGACAGGGCCAAGGAGAAGGGGGGGGGTGACTAGTGCAACACTTACCGATCTTCACCTTTTTGAGATCACAGACTACATTGCTGTGAATGAGGCAGCTTGTGTATCACTGTGAATCCAAGTCGCCAATATGTATCTGCATCAAATTCCTGTGCTTGGTGATTAAAAGTGTCTGGGATTTTGACTTGAGGGCTCACCAAACAGATAGTAGGTTCCCTGTTGCAGGCCCTGCAGGCCCTCCTGGAGCAGATCCCTCCACGACTTCCCTCTGGAGGACAGGTAGTTCTGGTGAGAGGAAGGGAACACACACATAAGAGCATGATGACATCACATATGACAACATATGGACGGACGCTTTTATCTGAAGCATCTTAGAGTATTGTCAGTGGGTTTACAAGCCAAATGCATGATTTACTAATAGAAGCCTTGATTGGTACAGTTGACATTTTGTAAACCAGAGAGCTGCTATCATCCAACATGGTTCATGTTGGAATGGAAGCTTATTGTAACATAACATAATGCTATTTGGTGGACACTTTCTGTCCAAAGCGCCTTACAGTATCATGAATGCAAACATTTTTAGCACGGGTGGGAATCAAACACCTTACACTGGCAGTGTTAATGCCATGCTCCACCCCACTGAGTTACACAAGACCATGCTTTTCTAATACATAAATGAGCAATAGAAAACAATACATTTCTCTGGACATTTCAACGTGTGGAGAAGGTCCAACTTACCTGGAGGATCTCAGATTCGTAGTTATTGCTGTTCAGCACACCATCCAGGCATTTGTCTGTCAGATTGAGCTCTGCAAGAAAGATACAGGATTGCTTTCAAACTAGAACAAGAGAACAAGAGAAACTAGAACAAGCAACACAGAAGATCGGCAACATACATGAAATATATTTGAGCAGCTTCATCACAGAGAAGATTTTTCCTGAGTTGGCTGGAAAAGTAGAGTTACACGTAGTTGTTGTTGTTTTTAAATTATTACTCAAAATCAGATAGCCAGTCAGTGTCACCCAGCTCTGATATGATGGATATGATGCAGTTTGATTACATACTTATTGTAGACTTGATCAATACTACACTGGTTGTCTATGAGAAGCCCTTAACCTGAATTTATTCAAATGTGACATTTTGATCAGATTCCATGTTCCATGTTTCATTATTATTTTTCCACCCTGTTAAGAATAGAATTCTGGGGAAAACACTGAACACTTGTAAATGTTGGCATGAAAATAGTCACAGTTAAATATATTGTATATATGCACAAAATACTTCAATTACAGAGACATTAGTATTGGCCTTAAAAATCCATATGAGTAGAACCCTCCTACACAGCACTAGCCTGAGTGGAAATCCCCTCAAGGCTGTTTTGCTGAAACAGAGACGTACCGCTGAATCGCGCCAGGCAGCCTTGACAGCCGATCCTCTGGCAACCCCAGTACATATGACAGAAGGGTCGCTGGCACAGCACACCTGCCAACACATTATGCATATGGGGCGCATTATGGAGTTAGTGCAACAATCTAGCTATATACGTGAATTATGGAGCCAGTTACTAGCAAATTTGTATTCCAATTCCCTGTCCATTTATGTAGATTAGTTTACATGTGTTGCTTATCTCGATGTATGTTAAGTACATGACTGAATATTGAATAGACAAACAGAATATAACCTGCACTGATTTTCCTGTTAACTCAGCATTTCAATACTTTTCCATCTTTATTCCCTTCCGTTTCATTAAAGTTTCAGGTTGCGGAACTGGACACTAACAGGGTCATTCCGTGTCAAATCAAACAAATTTCAGAAACTTCGCCGGCTCGAACTTATGATTTTGATCATTTTTCCCCTGGTGGAAGATATACATAAATGATGAAGAAAGCCCAAATATTAAAGCTCACTGATCATTATTTACTGAGTTTTCCCCAATTTTGTAGAGTGAGGGTCAAAACGATAATTTTCGCCTATGATTTGGAGCAAGTTTAGGGGTCTAAAAGCGACAATGAGAAAGGTAGCAGCTCCACTATTTTTCTTTTACAGAGAGGCTTGGAGGTAGACTATAAGATTCTGGCAGTTTCAGCACTTGATTTTGTGATGTGTGCCTATGGCAGTAGCTGAAAATTGAAAAAGAAACAAAAAAAACATCACAAGTGTTTTTTTAAGAGTTTATATGTTAATCACTACAAATCTATCAAAGATACCTAAATATCCTTTAACTTCCTGGTTTAAAATAAAAATATCTTTGTGTCTATGCATTTGCAAGTACCTGGGTGGTTTATTCTCTTAGATAATGACCTGTGAATATAGTTCCAGAATTAAGTAGTCAAATTTGACATGTCAAAATCCAACTGTGTGACACATGGTAGGAAGCTAGTCTTTTGTGTCCATAAAGAATAGCTTCTGAAGTAAAAATAATATAAAATTTGGAAATGTATCTTTTTCTTTCATTAAAACAAAATTAGTGCAAATGTGACAAAAAACAAGCCCAGATCCTGTGCAGACCCATGGCGTGCCCTCTAGAGGCCATCTGACGAAGCGCAGGATCCTGCAAACCGTCCATGAGCCTGACCTGACTTTGCCACTTTCTGCCCCCAGCTGTGATTTCCAATTTTTATATTATTTTTACTTCAGAACCTCTTCTTTATGGACACAAAATAGTAGCTTCCTACCATGTATCACACAGTTGATTTTTGACCCTTGAAAACATGTCAAATTTGACTACTTAATTCTGGAGCTATATTCACAGGTCATTATCATACTATAAAGCAAGGAATCTCTGTCTGTATGTGTGTCCTTCACATATCTCGAGAACCGTTCTCCGGCCGATCTACTTCACACTTGGCAGGTGTATTGCTGGGGACCCAAGGACGCGCAGTGTTGGATTGGACACGCGACACATTCAATATTAATAAACTTTGAATAAACAAGTGAACAGCGCTCTGTGCAGCAGCGGGGCTCAAAGCAAGCGACTGATAGCCTACGCCTATTGTGTGTATTTTTTTTTGTGAACGGGCACTGCATATTTCTATTTTAAACCAGGAAGGAAAAGGATATTGAGGTATCTTTGATACTTTTGGAGTGATTGATATTTAAACTTTCAGAAAAATCACTCACTCATGTGTTTTTTCTGTTTTTCAGCTACTGCCATAGGCATACATCACAAAATCAAGTGCTGAAACTGCCAGAATCTTGTAGTCCCTCCAAGCCTCTTTGTAAAAGAAAAATTGTGGAGCTGCTACCTTTCTTAGTGTCGCTTTTAGACCCCTAAACTTGCTCCAAATCGTAGGCGAAAATTATCGTTTTGACCCTCACTCTACAAAATTGGAGGAAACTCAGTAAATAATGATCAGTGAGCTTTAATATTTGGGCTTTCTTCGTCATTTATGTCTATCTTCCACCAGGGGAAAAATTATCAAAATCAAAAGTTTGAGCCGCCGAGCTCTGGTTGAATTGACACGGAATGACCAAACAGTATAATCTAACAAACCACATTCAATGGACACAGTCATGTCATTACTTCAGAGAGCGACTGACAGGTCCGGAGGCCACTTACATTGCTGAGCAGCGACCTGCTGGCTATTTAGCTCGGCCCGTCTGTCTGGCATTGGCTGCAGGCAGCAGGTACAGATGACATGGCAGCCCTGAGGGGGGCACCGGTACTCCTGAGGAGCTGTACAGAGGAAGACAAGGTAAAAAGGTTTTAGACTGGGAGTTGAGACATGGAGGACAGGAGGATTTTCACAGGAGTGCTGAAATAGACTGAATGCTGCATGCTGCACTCACACCAAATTCACTGTAATTTCTGCTTTTTGTATTTGGAGTGAATGTCATACTTTGGACAGAATGCTGCACTCTGCACTTTAAACTTTGCACTTCATGGCGACAAAAATTTGATTTTCCCTTCTATTTTGTTTTTTTACGTGCTGCCAAAATCAGGACAGGTTGTGAGGAAAGTCACATTTCACTCCTCTATAGCCAGGCGCTGTCAAACGTTAACATTACATGGTAAAAACCACGTTCTACAAATCATGACTGTTCTTTAGTGAACAGTATCTGATTCATCATTATCAGTTAAAACACCCATTAAGTAAGTAGTAATTGACACATGTAAAGGGAAATTTTTTGGTATATTTTGACAAGTTATTACATTACCCAGCGGTTAGTACATTATCAATCACTGCAGTGTCTTGTTACACAGCTACTTTCATCAGTGGAGGTACCTGAGGGGTTGTCAGAGGAAGTTGAGGGCTGCTCCCCAGGCTTCCCACACCCTTCCTCAGGGGCTGGCATGGGTGGAACAGGAAGAACCGCTGGGACCGGGGGACCAGTGACCCAGTAGTTTGAACCTGTAGCCAACAGCACCTGACTGACATCCTTCCTGTAGCCTGGACACTGTCTGCACATCACGATGGGCTGACTGGGGACAAAAAACAGAAATCGTCACATCGAGATAAAGTGTGTTTATATTTACAATGCACACCTACACATTCAGGACATATGTATGGTCTTATGTAGACTCATTAATGTGAATGTGAACAAATTTTTACACCTCCTGTATATATGCTGTAACTTCATGTATTGTTTTCCCTGATATCCTCATTTTCCTCTCATTTGTTATATTTGCATATGCATTTGATTTTCATACATTTTCCACTGCACATATTTCTTACCATCATAGCACAGCTTTAGTGCTTACAAATATAGATGAACATATGCCCTTTACCTAATGTCTGAGGCGTCACTGTCATTGTCAGAGAGCTCAAAGAGATAATCTGAACTGCCTTCCTCGTCAGAGAAAGAGCGCTCGATCTTTGGCTGCAACATGTCCTGAGTTATCTTGTTACGGCTGTCCATGCTCTTCAGGTCCTCCTCACTGCGACACTTTTCTGTGACACACACACACACACACACGCACACATTAGGTCAACATCTAAACAAAACAGATGCAATCAGATTTTTTGGGACCCGATACTAATGGGGATTGTCGTGCTCATGGAAATATGAGTATTAGCTATCATATAAGATTAGCTGGCATTTTTTGCATGTCATCCCCTTTCTCTCCCTTAAATTTCCTATCACTCTCCATTGTATAGCATCTAAGGATGCATTCACACTATTCTATTTTTTTAATAGAAAAAAAACAACTGCCTTGACTGCATTTTGTGCTGACAACTTGAACAAGCAGGTTGTGTAAAACAACCAGCTGCAGTAGCTGCCACTATCAGCAAACTGAACTTGGGTACAACTCTCAGACACTTAGCAGAAACTCCCATAACACGGCCACTGAGCTCCCATACTGACTCTTTGTGATCATGGTTTCTGGGAATTTGTTACTACCAACTTTTCTATTGCCATTTTCTCCATTTTCATTTTGGTTGTTGCTGTTGACGTAAAATGTCAGCTGCCTATGTAATGACACGCCGCCTCTTCTTTGCCAAGATTAGTTGGCTCACAAAAAGCGGCTCATATCATGTGGTCTCCTCTAGAAGTTGAGCTGTTCACAACTTTAGAAAGGAAAGCACAGCGCCTTTTCCAAGGCTGCCATTTTCCATCCGCCTTGCAGCCTCTCCCCATTAACTTTCATGTAAAAAAAAAACGGTAATGGCAGTTTGACAAAAGCAGTAAAGTGTGAATGGGCAGAGATGCCATCAAAATGATCTTTGAAAACTGCATAGTCAATGCAAACCTGGGTGCTGGGTGAGGTAGGCCTCCACCAGGTTGTTGAGGATGTGGTTCTTGCGGATCCTCTCCACCGGGCAGCGGCAGGTGGGGCAAAGAGACGAGCGCTCCATCCAGCCAGAGTAGCAGGCAGCACAGAAGGTATGCATGCAGGGCTGCAGGCTGGGGCAACAACAGGAGACTGGCAATTAGATTTACACAGACACACACATTTAGGGTGGTGATAGCCTAGAGGTTAGAGAAGTAGGCTCATGACCAGAAAATCACTGGTTTGAATCTTTGGAAAATCTGGGTGGGGAGAGTGAATAAGGAATAGTCTTAAAGTTAGAGAAGCGGGCTTGTGACTGTCAACGTTCCCCGGATAAATAAAAGGTTAAGAAAGGTAACAAAGGAAGGGCAGCGCAATAACCTAGTGTGCCTGCTTCTGAGTCCTACCTGACACAGTCATACAGTAGGTCCTGGCAGATAATGCATGTCAGGGACTCCTCCATCTTGTCTGTCTTGGTCCCTTCCACTGGCGCTTTAGACAACAGACGTCCCTTAGCAGGACCCACCGCCTCTGCACTGGATGTGTGTGGCAGGCCCAAATCATAATCCTTATCTGGAAAGACAATTAGTGTGCATTACAGGCTCCACTGAGAAAAAAAAAATCAAGATCTGTACGTGGAATCTGAGATGGTTTTCTTTGCTTCCTTGAAACATCTGGGTTGATCATCTAATCCAAAATCCAATCACAGGAGGAAAAGATATAAGGGACCATAAGTGTTCTCTGGTGATGCTGTTTAAGAGGTGAGCTGAGCATGACATTTATGACTGAAACTGACAGGACCTGACATGAAGCAATGGGCTTGGCTCAGATCAGGTCAGGTCAGGTCGAATCTCTCACTCACTAGTCTGGTTGTGTCTTTCTGAGGTAAAACATTATATTGAAAAATACCATATTAGAATCTGTCATTGGCAAATTAGTAGTCATTTTTGGCATTAGTCTGGTTTGGGCCTGTCCTGTACTCCCACAGGCTGGGTCTGGGGTTGAATAGAAGTTTTTGGGGTTGGAACCAAAGCTCTGAGTCAAGCTCTGGTAAGAGAGGAGCGATAATATGAGGAATCAAGGAAACACAGATTCATGTCCATATAATAAACTAAAGCCTTACCGGTTTTCCTCCTCTTGCTCTCAGGCTCCAGGTCGTCCATCTCTTTCTCCTGTGCGTCTTTAGCTTTGCCTGGTAACATGGATGGAATACCAGACCTGACTCAAATAGTATTTGTGAATACTTTCAATGGTTTGTTTTAACCTACTTAGGTGCCATATGAGTAGGGCTGGCAGAAAGTTTAGACAATCAAAAGAAAGTGCAGGGTCAATTTAGTATACTTTTCTCTGATTGACAACTTACCTACACTATCCTAATGAGGTAAGCCCCACCCATCTGTACACCAAGCAACTTTCTGACAGTAAAATAACAAAAAATAAATCGTATACATTATCAGTCTGTGTCTGTGTTTTGGAGCATATAAACAATGTATTATTGTGAAACTAAGTAGTAGGGAGTAAAAGTTTTATTATTGTTGAACATTTTTCATTAAGTATGAATCTTCACACCTTAGCTGTAAATCTTTGTCTCCACAATTGTCTCGTATTCAGAAAATACTACATGTCAAATGGAGTGTTCCAACACAGAGGCAAGGAGAAGGGAAGGAGCATTTATTTTACGACAAGTGGACACGACAAGACGATTTCAATGGTTTTGCATTTGTCTCTCAAAAACAATATGTGACAGAGGAAAAGACAAAGCTGTCATATTTATTGTCAGAACACAGGAATAGTTATGGCAGCTTCAGCAGGGAGACAGAAAACTCTAGTCTTAGCATTGGCATTAATGGAGATTCTCCTTATTTTGGTGTCTGCCTTCCCTGTGTCTCCTCTTTCCCCTCCTGTCTCTACCTATGCGCCATGGAACTGGACACAATCTGTTCTTGTTTTTCTAAGTGCGTGTTAGTAGAGAACCTACCTGGAGCAGCAGAGGCTGCGGTTGCCATGGGACCAGATGTAGCCGAGCTCCCAATACGGAGGTGGGAGGTGGAGGTGGAGGGCTGGGGCTCCTCCTGAGTCGGGTCCCTCGGGGCTCCCGTCAGCATTACTGGCTCCACAGAGAGAGGCAGGTCTGAAAGTGGAAAAGCAGGGCTATAGGCTGACCGCTCCATGTCTGAGGGTGAGATACAGACAGGAAGGGGGAGAGGGATACTAGTGAGGCAGTTGTGGAATAAAACTGATTGTGATACAGTGGATGTAGGTAACATTTTAACAGGGTTATGTAAATGAATTATGCATGTACTTACCACAACTATCTTCTGAAACAGCTCGCTCCGGTTTGATTGAATGGTAAACATAGGCAACGTCTACAGGGCAAAGAAAGAAGATATTGTCTTTCTTTCTTATACAGTTATATAAATATGTAAATGTCATGTAAAGTCCAACTCACTTTGTTCTGGCTCATTTTTCCTGTACACAAAGTAGATGACATCTCCGTTCTGCAGCATGTGAATTTGCTTCTTGACCAGCTTGGACATGTTGATCACTGTGCCATTGGTGCTACAGACAGGCAAACAGGCATTTGTTTGTACCACTGTACAATGTAAAAGCTATGTGTGTTTGCTTTGTGAATGGACAGGTATTATGACAATTCATACACAAGTATACATTTTGTACAGCTCCTAAAATAGCTGCTCTTTCTTTAAATTGATAAACAAAACATATACCTTTTGATTTTTTTTTCCTGCATATGGTTTATTTTACTTTCATTATCATTTATTGATGCTGTTTGTCTTTGTCAGTTTGTTCTTCTTTGCCAATTCAGTTACTTTTAGTTTGTTATATGAACTTCTTTTGTTTGCATTTGCTTCTTTTAAGGCAAGATGCTTTTACAAAGCCCCTCAGGATTTTTCACCTGCAAAATCTATATTCTTCTCCTCGTCCGCCCGTGTTTTATATTTATAGAAAACAATATAATATTTCAGTAACATATGCCAGAGAACTGACCATTCATTAGGGACTAACTACCATATTATTTCATCACAAAACCTAATTAAACAGCAAGAATGGCAGATTAAAGAGGGAAGTATTTACGATATGTAAACAGTATTTAGCCCTATAGCTCTGCTCAATGAGCTGAGGCATTTGTGAGCAGCTGAAACATGTGTGTATAAAGGATGGCTTTCACCTTGCTGACTCAGTGCGTTGTGAAACATAAGCCTTTAATTAGCTGTAAGAGGTGTTTGCCTCATTATGTGCCGACTGGGTAGTTTACACACCCACCAGTATGTGGATCACTCAACCCACCGGGAAATAAATGTACGACATATGCTACATGATGAGTCTACATTGTCATAGGTCTATTATTTTCAGTGTTGTATCTCAGAAATAATTTACTGATAAATAAACATTCAGCATACCTCATGTCCTCAAGCCACACCAACCCTGAGCTTTCATCCTGCACTATCTTGCAGTGCTCCCCTGAGACCAGTTTGTTGGCCGGAAAGGACAGATCACATCCTGGCAAAAAATACAACTTTGTTATTAGTATATACAATAAACAACATAATAATAACATAATACAGCTTACTCTGGCTCTCTAACACAGGGCCTGCCCAATTATGTTTTCAGTTAACCTTGTTGGGATGTATAATGGGTAATGTATTGAGTTTATCTTTATATGTGCACCGTAATGTCATGTCAGGTTTTTATCCTGACCATACCGAGACAAATTTTAGCAACTTTGGTTGATATGGCAACAAATTATCATCAGTATGTTGAAATTTCTACTCCAACTACTGAGATGAGTTGCATGCATGAGTGCATTTAAAAATAACAAGATTGAACTTATTGTTAAGAGATTTTTCAATCCCTTTACGACCCAGACATAAGATAACTAATTAAGGCCAGTCACTTTGCATTGCAAAGCAAAGTAGACTCCAAAAGCTCAATATAACAAAGCAGACACCAACACAGAGCAAGGGAAAATATAGCCTAACCTTGGGTATCCTTGGGTAAAATCCATACAAAAAACTACTTAATATTCTGCACACATGTTCTCAATAGACGCCTTTTGTTATGATCAGAAGGGGGTGTATAAGTTTGGTGAACTAAAGAAGGCTTTGTGCTTTCAATGGAGAGGTTTAAAAGGGTCCAGACACTGACAGGCTAGCCATGTCTGTGCTACTGACGGGACTATCTTTTGTTAATAGATAAACACATTTAGAGCTTCTAGAAAACAGAATAAAAAAAGTTTTTTTCTCCATTTCCAAAATAAGTTCCCTCTTCTGATTCAAAACCTTTCCTACATCAAATTTTATATTTTTTTCCATATTGACCAACTTATTACCTTTTCTTCGGCCAACCGTGCATTCCCTGTTGACAAGCAGCACTTCAGTTCCACTGGAGTCCACTTTGACCAGCTTCCCCCATGGTCGACTTCTTCCACGGCTTTCCATCTCCAAATGTATTTTTCTACAGGGAATGAGGAGAACATATTTGAAACAGTTGCAGAGCACACTTTAACATTACTCAATGCAATGCAATGTGCATAACCTTCGTTGATGTGTGGGGAAATACCAAGGGTGTGAACTGACTTGTTAGTTGGTGCCATTGTTTTGTATGCTACTGGACAACAGTGGCAAAGTAGAAGTTATATTATTTAACAAAGTGGCGTACGGTAGTTGTAAAATCAAAATCTGGTGAGATTATTATTATTATTTTGTCAGTACCTTATGTCAACAACACAGATTTTCCTGTTTCATTAACATTGACTTCACCTTGTTGGCTATTTAACATGTAACCCTTAACCCCAAGTGTCTAGAAGCAAACGTTAACTGTCTAGCTAGCCCTGTTCTCTCTCCTGACCAAACTTGTTTCAAAAATCTTAAATTTTTAAGTTAATTCGCTCGTCGGCAAACACATTCCTGGTAAACCATGATTTAAAGACATTTTATGGATACCTGGGATTCATTCTTCATTTCGACATACTCCTAATACACCAGGCAGCACTTATTTCATTAACATTTCTTGCTTTTGGAATTGTTTGGCTTGTTGTTCCCCCAACCTTCAACCACCGCGGAGGGCGGTAAATTAACGACTAGAGAGCAGTGTGAAACAATTTTGACAGTTTAAATTTGATTAAAGTTGCTGCTTGGAGGACCATATCTGTGCCGAATTAACCAGCAGAACCTAAGGGTTCATAAAAGGTCTTAAGTCATGTTCTACCAGGTATGCGCCTTTACCAATAAGCAAGGCCACATTAAACTGCACGATTTTTTAAGTTAGTTTGGCACGACTTTCTTTCACCAAACAAGGAAGAACAGAACGCATCGGGGCTACACTGCTGGCTAGCGATATCTAGCTTAGCTTAGCTGCCTACCTAGCCTGGTTAGCTAACGTTGCATGTCAAGCTGAAAACAAAAGCAGAGTTTAATCTTTTGTTAACTACAACGGTGGTAAAGTCATCCCAGGCTATGCAGACTACTGGTTATCGTCACAACTAATGTGACCACACACAACTTTGTTCACAAATAACGCAAAGCTAACGTGATTGCTAACATGAGCTTGCTAGCTAACTATACATATAGCCAAGAGAAAGTCGATAGAGCACTAACAAAGAGGATCTACCATCGATGGCGATATAGTCTGAAAACGGCTACTTTACCATCAAAAGCCCAGTTTGTTCGCGCGACTGCTTTGTGTGAGATTGTTTCTTCTCCTCATTTCCAGCTCGACACGACAACATCAGTGCACTTCCTGACAAGCACAGCAAAGGCATTTATTTACCGACATCAGCTGATGGAGGAGGAGCAGTTTGGGTTTGTGTTTCATTATGAGAGTAACTATGGCAGCCTCAGCACACTGATTTTAACCATGCTGACAGGTAATAGAGTAAGTTGTTTTTCTTTCTATTTAGGGTAGAAGTCTTTATATGACAGAGCAGGAATGAAGCTCGTGCCATATAATCATTTAAAAAAAAACTAGCCTCAAAGAAATTAGCACATCTCCCCTATCGAAAAGAAATACTATAATATAGGCTACCTACAATATTAATATATGGACCTAGCTATAAAATACGCGGTGGATTTTTTTTTTACCTCCTTTTTACGTTCCTATAATATTCCTATAGGGAATAGTGTGTCTCTGGTACTCTATAATGAGATACCAATTGTTGAGCCATTTTATTTAAAGAGCATATTTTTGGCCGTAGTTGACTGGCTGAGACTGATACTAGCCAATGACGTAGCATACGTGCGGCAAGAGGTTAAGCCGCAGAGAAACAGTTTTTCAACTGCACGCTCTTAAGTTTGTTGATTATCTTTTATTACCTTTTGTTGTTTTGATACTTTGAACTCATGTGAATAATTTTCTTTAACATACGTTAAGCTACTTTGATTTGAACTTGACGTAAGGCCGCCATAGATATAGCTACACATTTACATAACATATTCAAACATTCATTCACCTCATCTGTGCAACGAGACCTACAAGCAAATTCATCTCACGGTAAGAAGATAACCTAAATGTGCGTGTTGGAAGTCTCGTATAGCGTCTGCTTTTAGTAGAAAGGGAACATAGAAAGCCAGAACACCAATAATAAGATAGTTTCTCTGTGATATTTGTGTCCTTCTAAAATTGTTATAGGAGTATATAATAATAGGATATTTCTGATATTATAGGATTGCTATAGTTCTTTCTCACATGGGTCATAAAATGAAGGGGAAAAAATCCATAAATTTCCTATAGGCACCTATCTGTTAAAATATAGCCTCACAGTGTCAAAGCTAAATAGACTTATGCCACACACACCTGCTTGAAAGTCAGTACCTTCACTTACTGGGAAATACAATTTCAAGATGTAAGCCTTAATGGCTTTTTCTTTTCTTCACTTTTGGCCTTAATGACTTTTTTTCACTTCAGATTTAGTGGCCTGAATATGATTTGGCACTGTAAAATTTCTTAATGTTACAAATGCTTTTACAATCCACACTGCAATTCAGCTTCATTCAGGTAGGTAGGTAAGTAGGTAGACACTTTATTAATCCCAAGGGGAAATTAGGTTGTCTCACAGCAACAGCTTTTCTAATGTGGAGTGTGGAGTGCTCTGTTAGAAGGTTCTACCAGAGTTTTGATCTATTTTTCCAGTTGAGAAGAATAACCTTTTTAGCTATTGTTAGGGACGATAAAATGAATGGTTTAAGGTGTATAGGGATGTGGATGGAGGAGCCAGAGCCAGAATGCATGAAAAAGGTCATCATTGGAGTCTGGGCAATGAGAGCATTTGTCATTATCGTTGTATCCCATAAAGTGGAGTTTGTGAGTGGTGATTTGTGTTCTATGTAGGATTTTGTATTGTATTAACTGTGTCTTGGAGTTGCCTATCATGGAGAAAGTATTGTTTCACATGGTTTGCCAGTCTATGTTTGAGTGCTGCAGTTGAAGGTCAGAGGTCCAGTGAAACAGAGTTGTCATGAGAGAGAAGAATCTTGTGTATTTGAGATATATTTTTGGTTAGTTTGAGAAAGAGGAGTTTTTGACTGTGAAGGCTATTGATCTTGTTAATGATGATTTTTAGTTGAATGTATTGAAACTAGCAGTGGTCCGGAATATTGAATCTTGGAGAAGGTTGAAGGACATGAGCAGACCGTCACTGAGCAGGTGTCCCAGGTTACTCCTCGCTCTTTCCATTGGGGGAAGATAAAATGATTTTTATTAATGGTTAACATGGGGTTGTGCCAGATTGGGGTAAGTGAAGTGGGTGAGAACTTTTATTGAAGGATATCATTGGCCTTCCACCAAGCTGTAAGAGTTGTCTTGATGGTTTCATCATTAAAACATTGGTGCGTCTTGATTGAACTGTCAATGAAAGGGATGTTTGCAATGGGTATGTCTTGGGCTGCTGATTGTTCAGTGTCTATTTATCCAGTTGGAAATATACGGTGGTTACACTGCGAGGAAATAACAGTAAAAGTTTAGTGCGCCTTGACCTCTGAGAGATTTGGATTTCTAAAGAGTGGATAGTTTGATGCTTGATTTTTTGCCTTTCCAGTAGAAGTTGCTAACAGTGGAGTTGAGAGAGGAGAACCAGCCTGGGGGTGAGGTTGAACTGGTGTCATGGAAAAAAGATAGTTTAGACAGACAGACTAAACTAAATAGACTTAAATAAATAAAAAGCAACAGTCAACCTCACAATACAAAGTTAAAAACAATCAGTCAGTAAGTCAGGCTATGTCTTCAAGCTATAAAAAGTGCGGATTGCAGTAGGTAGCCTATAAAAGAGCGTTGAAAGCGTTCAGTGCAGCACTTGGGTGCAGTAAAACGACCACTAAAAGAGGACATGTGTCTCATCAGGACAGAGTGGTCAGGCCTAGTCTTTTCCACTGTGCTCTGAATTACAACATCAAGGGGCTCAAGAGACACCTCAGCAATGGAACTAGCCTTCTCGTTCAGTTTCTTCAGGTAACCCTTCTGTACACTCCCAGCATACAGAAGCCACAACACTAAAAACAACAGTGCGATAAAACATCAGAAGCATTTTGTTAAAGCCATAAATTTCTTGGAAAATCCTGGACTGGCCCTTTCTAGAGATGGTACTTATATGAGTCCACTCTTTCCACGTCCGTGTCATGGATGCTGATAGGGACTGCAGGTTCCCTCCTCCGATGAAAGTCCAGGGCAAATTATTTTGTTTTGCTGACATTTTAGAACAAGGAGTTCCTCTCTCTCCATGCTGCAGAGTCAGCAATCACTGCCCTGTACTCGCTGTCCACTCCAGCTGTAATCCATCCAGCTGCAGAGGTGTCATCAGAACATTTCTGTAGATGGCAAGTTGGATGAGTATAAAGTAGGATGGTTGGCTCTTGATGGTTATTCTAGAATTTTCTTGAAACGAGTGTCAGTCCCTTGAAATGGACATTATTCATTAGTTTCAAGATAATGCTGCTTGTTTCAACAATATTCAGCTGGGTGTTGGTTGCAGTGTGGTGGAGACCCATGCTCACTCACTAGGATCAGGTGAAAGCATGACAGGCCGTGACAGGAGTGTCAGCAAGGGACACGTGTTTCTGTTCACAAACAGAGTTAATCTGTGTTAGCTTCCTGCACTGAACAGCTCTCAGAGTGAATGGAGGGTCCCGGAGCGTCTGTGGAAGTCTCTCGCTTTTTATTTTTCCTCTCTCTTCCCCCTGTCTGGCCCAGATAAGGGCCTGACTGACAGGCCCTTTAAGCCCCCGCCCGGCCTGTCTGTTGCGGCTATCGGCTGCTGGAGCTGAGTGTCATCACTTCGGATGGGTCTAACTGACAAATAAGGAGCTGGAGATGAGTGGAGGCTGCACTTTGTTCTTCAGCATAAGTCTCTCTGGATAAAAGTGTCAGCCAAATGCCTAAAATGTAAATGCAATTGTGCCCTCTTTAATGGAATTAAATTTGATTGGATTGGGGTGGATTGCATGGGAAATTCTATATTAATTTGATATTATCTTCACAGCCATGACACACAAAAGGAAAGAAAGAAAATATTTACACTACGTGAATAACAAAAACATTAAGTGAATGTAAATAAACCCTTTCCAGCCTCAAGATATATTAAATACAGATTTTTAGCTGTTTTATGTCATCAGTCCTTCTATCAAAAGCCAAAAATCCATTGAATCAAAACATCAACAAAGCCAGTAGTGAGGCAATAGTGTTTCAACAGGGGGTACCTATAGCATTGGACTGAGGCTTTAACTAATCCAACATAGGAAATAGTATTCTTACTACTATTTATAGTAGTATAGAGTATAATAGTATATAGAAGATTAATATATAAAAATAGGGTAATCATATTAATTTATATTTTGCTCTGACATATTGGAGCAATGCATACCTTATTTTATTAGGAAATAATAAAGAGGCTCGCTGTCAAGAAAGGCTTGTCCTCCAGATTTATTAATAAGCTTGTTAATTCAACAGTTTTCCTTAAGATCACCAACAATAATATCACAACATACTTTGTAGCAGTAAATAGGAGGCAGGGAGGCACTTTGTCCTCAGTTTTGAGTGGCAATATCTTGTAGAAGTAAAATGGAACTTGTGCAGCAATTTGAAACACTATTATGAACATCTATAATTACAATGATCAATGAGTATGTTTTGTTGTATCCATGAAAAGAAACCTTTCTCTGTGTTGATGTTGGAATGGTTAGAGCAGCAAGAATTTCAGCTGTGAGGAGGCTTGAATAGTGTTGAATTCTCTTAAGAAATAAAAAAAACAACATGTTTTTGAGGTGCTTATAGGCCTTATAAGACGTGAATGCAAACATATGTATGCAGAGTCTACCTTCTGCTAGTACTAATGGTCTGTTGTCATACTACTAGCTGAAAATGGTCAATGGTGTTAAAGCAATAATCCTTAAAGGTCAACTTTACAGCTAAAGAATTTCATTCCAAAATGGGACATCTACTACTTAAAAAAAAGAAAGAAAGAAAAAAAACCTAATGCATGCTCTGACAAAATAATTACTAGCATGATGGTAAAGCACATTATGTGTTACTATAAAATAGTAACTATACACTAAAACACTTTTTTTGAGTTGTAAACTGGTATTTAGTTATGAATACAATAGCGCCAGTCATACTGTCAACATTTGAGCCCAAATGTGCCGGTGCATTTATCTCACTAAACCTGGCTTCACCCTCCAGTGGTTAAAATGAGCAGCCGGGGTTCAGTTGGAGATGCAGTCCTAAGACATGTAATTTGGTAAAAAAAAAAATGTTACCACCCCCAGTATAAAGGTAGATTTGAACTTGTGTGGTCCTATGTCTGCTACAAACAGCAACCCAGCCCATCAACAACCCCCCCTTTAAATTACTCTTCAAAGTTCTGAGCATTCTTAAAAGAATAGTTCACCCAACAATGCAAATTTTGTCATCTACTCTACCTCATGTCAGTCGAAACACTGGTGAAGTTTGTGCGTCCACATAACACACAGCGAGTTAGCTAGCGCAGCTCCATGTCAGCCATCTCCAAAACAACTGAAGTGAATGGGAACGTGTTCTTTAGAGTTCCAAAAAGGACAAAAAATGACCATGAAATGACAAACGGCTCATGCAGCATAATCCAAGTGTTCTGAAGCCAAACAATTCCAAACAGTCCAAAAGACCTATCTTCACTAAAACCATTGTTTTTTCAAAGCGTTCACACTTGCACGCACCCACACTGGAATGGGGAAAGGTTCTTGTCTCTTGTCTACCTGCGCTTTACTTTGCGATGAGTGAGAAATGTATAGGCAGCTTGACCCTCAGCTACAGAGAGAGAGCATTGGGAATCTGGTGGTTTTAATTGTGGGATACGTCAGGCAATGCCAGCAGAAGAGGAGAACCTTTGCTGCATGGAATGGGATTTGCTCATGCCACCGCTCCAGGAGCTGGATAAATAGTATATTTCCATGCTTCACAGACACAGACGGGTCTGGAAAAAATAGACGAGAAGCGGAAAAAGAACGTACTGGCAGAAAATGCCAGTTCATGCACCGCGTCTGCACCCGGTGGACACAGAATTAGGGAAAGGTTGCGTGTTCACATCAATCAGAGCGTGAATACTCAAAGGGTTGGGTGTGCTGGTGTATACTGGTATAAATATAGGCCTAGGTTTTTTGGACTCATGGTGTAATTGTTTGGATTATGCTGCATGAGCTGTTTGGAGTAATTTTAAAGCCATTTTTGGCCTTGTTTGGAACTCTAAAAAAACAGTTCCCAGCCACTTAAACTGTTTTGGAGAAGGCTGACATGGAGCTGCACTAAGCAGCAAACTATGTGTTATGTAGATATACAAACTTAACAGGTTTTTTGATTGACATAAAGGTGAGCAGATAATGACAAAATTGTAATTTTTGGGTGAACTATTCCTTCAAGACCTTTGTGTACAGCAGTGGTTCTCAAAGTTGGGTCTTGGGAACCTCAGGGGTCCTTGAGCGGGTCCCCAGCAAAATGAGTAATAGTTTAATTTCACTACAATTTAATTCACTGGAAATGATCCCAATTAGACAATGTATAAGAATGACTATTCTAATAGGTTTCACTATCATCACTATTATCTCCCCATACTACAGTGTAGACAGTTATACAATTCAGTACAAAAACAAAACAAAACAAAACAACAGTCTTCCATAAGGGTCCTGGGACAAAATCTTATAAAATGGGGTTCTGTGACATGAAAATGTTTGAGAACCCCTGGCTTATAAAATTGTCATGTTTTTGAAGTGTGCATTGATGGAAATGTGCATTGATGGATTTCAGGTAGGGAGAGAAAGGCAGTTTTATTTGAATGGAAGGACTATTCAAAAATTATTAAAAAATCTGTGATGGTTTTATTGGTTGGAATTTTAATGTACGCCTCCTGGTACATGATGATTTTTGGGGGCATAAATTCAGATGCATGGTATGATAGTTAGAATGAGCTAACAAGGCAAAAAAGTCATTTTTCATTTTAGTGCGACAATGTGACTAAGCCTTCTATCAGTCCACAAAAATTTGTCTCCCATTCATTATCAATGGATCAGCTCCAGATATTGATGACATCCCAGGTTTGAATCTTACTTCTCTGGTTTCTTGCTTCGGGAGAGAGTTGATCATGTTCCCAAATATTGATTTGAGTGTGCTAGACAACAGGAATAGCAAATATGAATTCATATTAATAGAGTGGTATTCCCCTTTAAGCTCTTAAAGACTCTTATTAAGATGGCTTAAAGGAGATTACTGGTGTCATTTAGAGTTATAGCTCATTTACTACTCTCTTCATCTAGTTACATTTCCCCAATCATTTTGCAATGCATGCCGCATGCAATTAGATTTTTAAGCATGTACTCGCTTTTTGGCATTTTTAAAATGTCAACTTTATGAAAATTTGAATTGACTGCAAATTAACTGAAATGAACTTAATGGTTGATAAGGTAAACTGAGAAATACCTTTTCTTAAGATAGGCGAAGATATACTATCAAATCACGGAACTCAGAAGATATTTTAATGTAAACTCTAGGCTGATCTACTGTCAAAATACTCATTTTCTTCACAAAAATGTACTGCTTGACTCTTCACACTGTCATACAGTAGCCAATAGTAACCTTATACTAGTAATGTCTTGGTCTGCTTAATAGGTTGTCTTTATAAATGATGCATTAGCTGATGAATGATTAACATGACTGTCAATTTTTGATATAGCTGCAATAATGTCTCCTAAATTAAAAAACCTCCATCCATTTATATTGCCTACAATGACCATATCTATATCCGTGAATCCCACTGATTCTGGCTGCTGTTCATGGTGAAAAGGAATTACGCTGCCGGCCTTGTGGGACCACTGAAAACTTTGATATAGGATTTTATAAACTTCAATTACAAGTGAGCTGATCTTTCTTGTTTAAGGAAGACCAAAGCATCTCTGTAATAGAAATAGCAAACGAGTCCTTAATGCAGGACTAATCTCAGCAATCCCCCCCCTATTCCCCGGCAGTGCATTATTAATGGGCAGTGTGGAGGCTGATGAGTACAGGGGCCTCTCCTCACTAATGCATCCATTCCTCATTGTTAGATGTCTGTCTGGAGAGGAGAACGCATGCACATGCCGCCTACTCACAGGCTCATACATACAGGCACACAGATACACACACACACATATACATGCGCACACACACAATGATGTGCCATCCATGCAGAATATATTCTTAGAGGAAATTATAACATTTAGATGGGAATCAGTGGCATACACTGAATCCTCAGCAGATCCTCTGATAAGGTCACAACTCTAAATTGAATGCGGCATAATGAATCCCACGCCCACGCTGTCAATCAGCATTTCTTAATTGGATCAAAGATTACTTGTGGCAGCTGTATAAAACATCAAGCAAGTAATTAATAATGAGAAAATAAACCTTAATGTTGCCAAATGGGAATGGAGGAGAGCAGAGGAACGTGGCTCCGTTGTGCTCTCTGAAATTATCTCTCTCCGGCTCGGGCTAATTGCTGGAGGATGTCCTCTTAACTGAGTGTGAAAAGCTGTGTCTAATTACTGCAACATTAATCAGGCATTAGCATGTTATCACAAGGTTAACTTATCAGGAGGGGCCCAGAAGCAGCTGGAGGTGCCATTACCCACCCTGCACTGGGCCAGCTGGGCCACAAGGGGTAGTGCTTGTTCTTCCTATGAATCATTATTCAGCTGCTGGAAGCCCACAGCTGAAATCAAGGGCAACCATGTTGGGTTGCATTGTGCACGCTCTGTGATTTCAGACGCCTGAGCGTGGAATGGAAATGTCCAGAATCGATACCAGCTATTTCCTGGCGATCGCGGTGCTGAGCTGAAACGGGAGCAGCCGTCCTCTGGGGATTAAAATATTGAGGTCATAATTTTCCGCTAATGTCTTACATTGCACAGACACATCAAAGTACAGTTCTCTGCTATAATATGTGTGAGGAATTACGCAGACTCAAAGGATCTACGAAATCAATGTCAAGCAATTGCGTGCTTGGTGGAGCAGTTGAGTCCAGTGTAATAAAGATTGACTGGGTGGTGATTGCATCCTAAATTGCTCCACTAGTGAAATATGAATACAGCTAAAACATCAACATACAATGTTGGGAAATGGGAGACACATGCATGTACAGCGGTGGACATATTTTGGTGAAATGCTTCTTTCCCTTCACATAATAAGCAACTGAACAGGAATTTTTAGTTTGAATGCACTTTTTTTTTTTTTAAAGGGGGCATTGCTTTAGGGATTTAAATTGCTTGTTTTGGCCTTTTTTTATTTTGCAAAGTGAAATTTAAAAATGCGCCTCAAAGGATTATATGCAATTTTGAGCTACTGCATGCATAATGACCTGCATGTAGATTAAAGGTCATTTGTGGCAGCAGGTTGGTCCTGTGCCCTGACTTCATTACCAGCAGCTCCGGAGTGTCTCATCAGGATTCCAGCAGGGCAGAGGCAGCGTACCTCCAGCAGCCCTGCCAAAGGCACTCATTTGTCAGAGAGGCAGGGAGATCACAGGCCGACAAATCTCCCACGTCTCCCAGACTGTCAAGCTCTCGCCTGCATATCAAAGACAAAAGAACAGAGCCGGCGAGCACGAGAGCAGAGCAGCCATTCCATTTAGAGATGTGCCGCCGTTTAAAACCCCCGAGCGTGCCCTTTGAAAACGGCTATTAGCCTGGGTGAGAGAGATTACAAGCAAATAAAATTACATTCATTGTGATATTCGATTTCATAATACCCTCGGAATTATAATTACACCGCGCTCGCACTTTTCATTTAAAAACCATTCGGCGACAACAAAGAATCAGAGATGGGAATGAGCAGGTTGTGCATCTCGCGAGCGAGTGCACATTATCAGGCCTGTTTCACTAGAAGTAACAATAATGGGAGAAGAATGGAGCCGCTAATCAGAGTATAATCAGGTGAGAGAGCAGGGTTTAATGATATGGAACGCAGGGCTTTATTTTCATCTGTCACTCGTCTGGTACAACAACAAGAGAGCATGTTGGGGGAGAAAATGTGTTTTTTTTTTTTTCTTTTTCCTTTTGGTGCTGCATTCCCCCAGTGGCTGCATCACAGAAGCAGCGTGGAATAAGAGAGCTTTTGCCAGAAACTACCGGCCTCTGAGCTTCAGGGAACCCAAGCAAGGGTTAAATTCCCTCCCTCATTTCTCAACCGCGACCTATCTGTCTGTCAGGGCTGCACCAAAACCACAACGGTGTATTATAGGGGGAATGTGGGCATATGCTGTCTGGCTTAAACCAACAAGCAGAAGGGGAGAGATAAGAGACATTCTTGGGCGGCACAGAAACGAGGCATGAGAGGGGCCAGCTTGATAGCAGTACTTGTTGTTCTGATGTGTTAAATAGCTGGCCTTCAACACCCCAATCAATCGCTGAGTGAGCCACTGTGTAGCCAAGGGTTGTGCGAGATAGCCAGATGGCTGAAGTCAATAGAGCTTTGCCTGGTCTCTTGTGTCACAAAGCGATAATTATGAATTTGGCCGCACAGACTGGACGGAGCACATGAAATATTGCAGCTTGAACGTTTCCCTAGCTTGATAAGCTCCAATAGATTACAAATTGGTTAAAAATGCATCACTGATTAAGGCTCTGTGCTAATCAGTGGCAAAAATAACATTTCATCCCCAAAGCATTCAATACGTCACCAACAACATCTGCCTTTGGTTGCTATCATGCACCTTTTTGTTTTGGCTTGTACGACTGGCTTGTCTGATATGATAAGTACTACTGTAGATATCATTGTGTGTAATCATGCCTAGCAGCCACTGTGTGGTATTCCTGCCATTTGACACAGGCAAACAGGAGGCAGCCAGCGCGCCTATGTGTGCATACAAGAACGTCTGCGGGACAAGGCAAGCATTTTGAACGCTCTCCAAGACCTCCAGAGGCCTGTGTTGACTAATCTGCAAACAATCCGCTCTGCAAGCCCCATTGCAAGTGGAAGAGCAAGCCCCTTAAGCTGTGACATTAACGAACAGAGCGAGATAAGATAGGGATTGTTATCTCGGTGCATGGAACTCCTGCCCAGATAGGAGATAAGAGCCTTTCAAAGCACGTTCGCTGCCAGACAGATTTCCAAAGAAGCCGGGGTGGCAAGCAGGGCCAAGGCTGGAATGTCGAATTACCCTGTCGAAGCCGGTTTCGCTAAGGATCTGCCCCGCTTCCCCCCACCCCCCCCCCGCCGTAGTTGCCTTTGTTATTTTTACAGAGTGAGGACTAAAAAGGCTTATAACTCTTTGATGACACAAATACAGTCCAAAAGCAGTGGGCGCTCTGTGCACAGCGGTGTGTGCCTTCCTCTGTGCTGGCACAAGCAGGAAGGCTCCAGTGTTCAGCGAGAGAAACCCCCTCACATGAGGACAGTATCAAGCTCAAACAACACATGGAACCTATCAAATGTTAATCGTAGTGGTTACACCACTACTATTGTAGTGTATTAGAGAGGAATACCGTCGAGTTTCAGCTGTTACGTATGTTGTTCACTTGCCCAACGGTGAATGATCTGCATAAATCACCATCTTTCTTGATTGGTGATGCCACAGGTGAAGTGACTGTGACACAAGTCCTGGTTTGGGACTGATAGAGCTACTATAATATTAAGTTCAGGATAAACATTCCATTAACTGGCAAATTGAAGTCTATGGGGCATTGTTGTAATGGTGTTGTCCACCACCGACTGGAGTTCAGGACTTACCCACGTTTTTATGCTAATGGTATTTAAACAGTATACACAAGACACAAAATGTACCATACTGGTACTCTCCCAGTTTGATGGTCTACTGAGTGTAATTAAAACTGAGCTGGATGGGAGGGTTTCAACCTCCAAACAACAACAACAACCGATGCAGGGGACAACTGCTTTCAGTAGTTTCCATAAGGAACTAACTAATGGTTAACTATGATTGCGAAATATCTGAAAACCCCCCCAAAAAAAACCCCTCACTGAAAATTACTTCTTAGTACAACTGAGTACAACTAGTATTAATTCTTAAAATCTTAGTTTTCTTAAATGGGGTGAGATAAATTGGAGATAAAATGTTTGGAGAATCTTCTTGATACGAGTGACAATATCTTGATATAAGGTGGACTCACTCGATTCAAGAAAATTTGTGAAACAAGTGTATTGGTTTGGTCTGCAACCTCCAAAGTTGTAGTGCTAATTGGCATAACTGTACAGTATGTGGGAACGCTGGATAAAGATAGCTTCATATTTAAGCCCAGTTAGGAGGTTTTTGAGGTGAAACGAATCATTACCGTTCGTCTACAGAGAGCCCAAGGTTTTATGTGGAAAGATGGGATGTTTTATTTTTAAAGGTGTTATGAATTCATATGCTGTAAAAACAACCCCTCTGTCCATTTAATAATTTCACGTTTGGAAAGGAAACCCGCGCGCGCCGGCGCCAAGTACTAGGTGCTGCATCTCTGCCAGCGTCAAACAGAATAAATGCTTATGAATATCCACACACCACCAGAGGGGACGGACCGAAATCGTAATTCTCATTCTGCGGCTTGGAAAAAAACTTCCGCCTCGCCGGGTGCCAAGCGGCTCTGAGGCGATCCCAGTGATGAGCCAGGGAACGCTCCGCTAACTGAGCTCTGGAGAAATACGGTCACGACAAGATCCACATTCAAATAAACTTCACTCTTGGCCCGCGCACACAAGCCATGTTGTCACCAGCTGGCAGTGCCTCTCGCCGCCCCTTCAAATACTGAGCCACTTTTGATTAACGTCTCAACGGCTAATCATGTGCGTTGGCCGTGCCAAATTGGACGCGTCGTGTATGGCCTTCCATTTGCCTCGAAATCTTTTCTCTTTTTTTTTTTTTCCTTTTTTGTTAAATTCATTCTAAGCGTTCGAGAGCCTCCTTTTACACCACCCACCCCCTCCCCTAAGTCTTCTCTTGTCTAGTGCCCATACATAGAGCAGAAAGCTGGGGAGGGTGGCGTGGCGGCACGGTGCCATCCCGCGTCCTGCGGGGCCCCCCGAATGAGAGGACCGCCGCTGCCAGACGCACCCAGCTGCATAAATGTTATTCATTTTTTTTATGGCTTGTGTACATAATATGGCCAGTGTGGGAGATTGTGAGGTTCCACTAAATGGTGGAAAAATCCTCAAAATTGAATGAAAATGGAAAACTTATTTTGGCCAGTGGCGCTTCTGGGCCTCCTCCTTTTCCATCTCCCTTAATTCTCTCCTCCTCCACCTCCTCCTCCCTGTCTGTCATCCACATCTAGCTCTCTGAGGTTCTTCTGTTTTGAAACGCCTCTCTTTTCACTCTCCTAGTCTGGGCTGGCCGGTCTCCTCGCACGGCCATAGCGGTGGTGGTGTGAGATAGCGAGAATATTTGCCATAGGTCCAGAGGTGCAAAGACATTAGACAGCACTTTGTCACCGGGGTCTGGAATTCACACCGTCTGGCTGTTTCCAAGTCAGCTCCTTAACTGCTGACTGGCCTGGTTTCTGTCAGCTGCCGCTGTGTTGACGTCGAGGGCTAAAAAAAGATGGCGGACAAAATGGAAGGATGTGCGCCGCTGGCCTTTTTAGGTGGTGAAAACACTGCGCGGGCTACAGCGAGCCGCTGCGACGGGGACACACTGCCAAAGCCCTTGACTCGGCGCTCCCTCCCTCGGTTCACAGTTCAGATATAGTTTAGCGCCGCAGAATGGTCCTCGTCAGGGTGTTGCTAACCCCCGCAGAGAGATGGGCTTGAACTGCGAGCAGAACCGCGGTCTCCCAAATCACCGGGCCCAGCGGAGCCCCCGGCAATCCAAATGTGATCATGGCGGGGGCCTCCCGTCTCATTACCAATCTCCATTTCAAAACAGCCTTCAAATGGGAACTAATGCATTAGTCCTCGCTGGGGGAAAGTCTGGGGAGCCGCTACATAGCAGCTCAGAAACGCTTTCATACATGTTTTATCAGCGGGGGAAGAGCGAGCAAGAGAGAAAAGGAGCTTGGACTGAACCATTCATTCGTTGCCCATCTTATTAGCTTGGCACTGTGTTATTAGCTGCCATTGTGCTCCATAAAGGCCCCCAAGGCCTGTTCCACTGTTCGCTGAATCTGGGGTGAGCTCTGTGCCAAGAGCTTTTTGGAGGTATTTGAGACCATGAAAATTCAATCCCAAACCCTCAGCATTGAGGTTTCTCACAGATAAATGCTGGGGATTAGCGGAACAAAAAAAACAATGTCTTACCTCAGATACCGCTGTATCCTATTAATTGGGATTATACTGGAAAAATGTATTTAAAAAAACCCAATCTTGTATCACAGTCGCTTTTTCGCGACAAGATGTTACACGAAGCCCTGTCATAGTCGCATTGTTCATCAAATGGCAAATATGTTCCAAATTATGAACAAACTATTGTATGAAAGGTAGAAAATCATATACAGTCCCAAGAAGAAAGGCCTGACACGTTTGAAGAATTGCTGTGGAAAAGAGCTGACAATTGCAGACGTTGTAATAACCCACCTTGGGTTGGATATGCTAGGCAATGTGTCAATTGATTCCCATCTGATGATGGACTGTGTGCTGAAATAAATTGACCTTGCCAGACAATGAGTGAAATTGATGGAGCTTTTCATCTCCGGAGGGCCGTTCCACACTCAGCCATAAAATGAATAGAGCACAGGACAGAGTGATTGAGTCGGGGGAAAATGTAAGGTGTGTGTTTTTCTTCTGCAAAAGCTTGCTTGGTAAATAATAGTTACAGGAAAAATCACTATGCAGTAACAAGTACGGGGGTTAAGTACCCGCTGTTGACTAGATGATTAGGAATAAAAGCACACAGCGCTAAAGTGATGCTGGCCACCGACAGATGCTACCCGTCGGAGGAATATGTGGCTCAATTACCGGCGGCCTAAATTGAAAGTGATAGTGATTTAAGTCTTCCCAATACGCCGGCCCCATTCTGGCAGGCAGTCTTTTCCAGGAGCCCTTTTAAAAAACCCTGCTGGAGAGTGTGTGAGACACAGGAGCGCCATTGATTTTCAATAACATCCCCTAATGACCTGGCCACGGTTTGATCCACGCTGTCATTATGGCCTGATACCCTGGGACAGGATTGGTGGGTCTCGCGGCGCACGGCGGGGAGATGAGGAGTCGGGGGCATTATCAGGATGAATTGGCCGTCTCTGGACAGGCGGCGAGCGGGGTAGAGGTCTCGTCAATAGCAGGCCGGGGCGCCTCAGGGCCCCCTCCTAGGCCCACTCCAGAGCGCCTTCCGGCCTCATTAGAGAAACAGATGAGTGCATGAGGAGAGCAGGGGAGAGGAGGAGTAGGGGAAGAGAGAGGAGCCTCTCCTCCACCATCCGATAGCCTGCCTCCCAGGCATTGCTCCTCTTAATGAGTCCAGACCGCAGGTCAATATGCCGCTGGGCTGCCAGTCAATACCGGTTACCTGCAACACAAACACTCAAAACCTGCTTTCATACAAAATCAATGTCCTATTAGTCCCACCCTCTATTGCCTTGCCCCAATTTCATCGATCCCCTCTGGAGAGCTCTGCAGCCCATGTATGACAGATTACGGTCAAACGATCTGATGGCTTAGGCTACTCTGCTGGCCAAGTCTGTTGCCTTTATGATTTCAAAGTAATAGCTTTATATGAGATGAGCAAATACTGTAATGCTGGCGTGCTGAGGCACGAGCATTATTGGCAAACCTATAAAACTCTATCTCTCCCAGTGATTTATACATTATCGTCAAATCAACATTCCACTCGGTAGGTTTGGTTTACAGACAAATTCACTGGATGTAGTCAGCACTGGAAACAAACGGCAGCATGAAAGACAAAGCAACAAATGTCTGACATTAGGTCCAAACTTTATTCCGTACATTTTAAACCATGAATGTTCATTTTCATTTTTTTTGCACGCCTAAAACTCTACTTGTTTTGTATACAAGAGTCTAAGAAAAACAACTGCACAACACCACAAGGTTGACAGAGAAAGTCCTTTTGCCGCCCACTAAAAAGTGTCCTCCTTTTCTGTCTGGGGCTGTATGCTTCTGGTCCAGTTTGTGACCCGGAAGTCTTAAAAGTTTAGAATTCCATCATTATTCCATTGGCAAATATAAACATGTGTTAATCCGAGTTTCTTTCAGTATCACCAGTATCCGCTGCTCCCTCCAGGTGGTCTCTCCGTTAGGGTGCTTTGTGCCGCTTTGCATAGATTGCAGATGATCCTTCTAGGCCCCCATTACAACACCCTCCCTTCATACTTCCCTTCCATTGGCCAGGCTTGTCTGTTACCATGGTATTCAACAGGGAAGTGGTTTTCATGTTTGATTTAATTTTGTTTTTCTAGAAACATTTAAAAAGCCTAATAAATTTACATGGTAATTCTGCAGCGAAGGAATTATCAACAAGTTATTTACACGAGTTTTCTTTACAGAGACCGAACAAAGACCTCATAATATATATTTATCTGCATATCTCAAAGGCAAAACAAATGAACGAAACAAATCGGTAATGTAACATTGTACATTGTCATCATTGAGGATAGCCTGGTACCATGAGGTTAAATTACTGTTGAGAAGGTTGAAACCAAAATCCAGTCCTTACAGTGGGTCATAATGGATATGTCTCACAATCAACTGGGATAAATATTGGAAAAGGAGTGACTAATGCACAAAATACATAAAATTCATAAAAATGATACCTATACATGGAACAAGGATAGGAAATGTACAAACTCATTTCAGGATCTCTCTTTTCGCACAAAGCCGAAAAAAGGTATTGGATTAATATATTAATAATTATCAAATATTTAAGTCGGATATAAACATACACATATTTGTGTTCTCTTTACCGACATTATTCGACCTCCAGTCCACTGAAGATAAAGTCATGGCATGTGCTTAATCAGCCTTACACACCTTTACTTTGTACAATCATACCATTTCCTTGGGGATTTTTGCTCTTCTCTGGCGAAAAGCAGTGCATTTTGTTCACAATAAGATTTCCAATTGGGGGGGGGCAGGGGAGTGGGGCTTGTGAGTGCGTCTAGTAAGCGTTCGTGTACGTTTTGTGTAGGAAGCTACCGTGCCTCTACCTCTTTGGGGTTGCGGGATGGGGAGTAGTCCCGGGGGTCCTGGGTGGTGAGGGGGGTAGTCCTCCTGGGCGAGGCCGGCCTGGCGCTGCCTGCTGGTACAAGGGGAGGGGGGGCACTGAGTGCGGCGGTGGGGGGCGTTCTGTTGAGCAGGCCGTTGTGTCCCCGTGGAGGGGCTTAGTCTGGGGTAAGGCATGCCACCCAGGTGGGGCATGAAGGGGGGCATGTGGGGCAGGTGGCCCTCCATGGGGGACTGGTGCAGCTGATGGAGACGCGCCCGGTCCAGCTCCTCCCGCAGGTGGAGGCGCTCCCGCTCCTCCGCCTGCTGCCTCATGCGCTCGTGCTCCCTGCGCACCTCCAGCAGGTGCTCGTGATGGGAGTAGTCGTGGGCCTCCCTCTCGCGGTACGCCCGCTCCTGCTCGTACACGCTGGGGAAGCGATGCCCCTGCTCGGCCCGCAGCTGGAAGTCCATGCGGCGCTGCAGGTCCAGGCTGCGGTAGGCCTCTCTCAGCGGGTCCCAGGGGAAGGCCGGGTGGGGCAAGCGCTCCCGCCCCGCCGCCAGAGGGCTCACCCCCATGAAGGGAGCCATGCGGGCCCGGTCCAGCACGTTGAGGCTGCCCATCTGGTGCATGGCGCTCATGGAGAGGGGCAGCGAGTGCGCCATGGGGACGCCGTGCAGGCCGGGGCCGGGCATCTCACTTCCGCGCGGGGAGGGAGGCGGCGGCTGCTGGGACAGAGGCGGGTGGTGGTGATGGGGGTGTCCGGGCTGGGTCATAGGAACGGGGGGAGCTTGGGGCGGGGGTTGGGGCGCGGGCTCGGAGCTCACCACCATCACCTCCTGCTCCTCCTTCCTCTCCTCCTTAATCTTCATGTCATTCTTCACCTTGTGGAGGAGCTCCGCAGGCGGGGGCTCTTTCCTCTCGCCGTCCTTGAGTGTGGGCGGGGGCCCGCCCGCCATCTTCATGCCCTGTTCATTGATCACCGCCTTGGAGTACGGGGAGGGGGAACGATGCGCGGATTTGATGGAGTCTTCTGAGGGTCTCCTCTCCAGCGCCTCCTTGCCAGGCGAGCGGCTCTCCTTCACCTTAACGTCCCCCAGCACTGAGGACTCTCGGTGGCGCTCCAGCAGCTCCTTCTCTGCCTCGCGGACCCGGTCTACGCTGCTGCTGTGGTGGCGTCCCGAATCGCTGGAGTTCTGGCTGTTGGAGCGGATCAGGCTGCTGATCTGGTAGCTGACCGGCGCCGACGCCGGAGACGAACGGTTGGAGTGGCGGTTGCGATCCACTGAATCCCTGTGATGACAGAGGCAAAGAAAAGGCAGCTTAGTTAGTATGGAGTGCAATGTGTATGCTAATCAAGAACATGCGTCTTGCATCTGGATTGTGTTTAAGTATGATGAAGCTGGATTACATTTGCACTTGACATTAAAATATGTCTCCAGTGTACACATTGAAATCAGATGTCTCTTTCCCTCACAAAAATGCAGACTGCTATGAATCATCGTAATGTTTACGTCCTTTAAAATTGACAGTAAACACCACTTTCCCTCATTCCTCATCCATGAGGATCATGACAATCCATTTTTGATAAATATGTTACTATCAGAGCTGTCTGTCTGATTTCTGTCCATTTCCTTGTTAGATCTTGTTGCAATATATGGATTGGAGATGCATTACATTTACACTGGTGTTAATGTGGCCAAATGCATCTGGGTGATTGAATCTTCAATGCATCTTGATTGCATTTACATCTGGATTTTATGTGTTTTTGTCTGAATATTATCTGATCATCCACAACACAAGCAATCACCAGGTTGAAAAGAAGTCATTATAGTGTCCACGTATCTATTGTTGTGATCATGTACTGGTGTGCTTATGCAGATAATCATAATCATGTCGGATGCAGAAAATTGTTATGAGCGTGCAATGTTCATATTCATATTTCTATCCCCTATTGTTGTGTGTACGGTGACTAGCAAAAGTTACTTTCTTGGGGGATCAATGATGTAAAGTAACATGATCATCGTATCATGCTTTGAAACAACACAGTGAAGTGAAAAACAGCATCAAATCATAGTCCCAATACAATCATCAACAGTTAATAAAAAAGTCATTTTTTAAAATCCAAACCTAGGTCAAATAGTAATGATATATACTAGTAATAATAACAGCCAACAATTGGAATGCCAAATGGTTGGTGTTTAGTACATAAGGACAATCCAAATAGATAAGTTGTCAATCACACTTTCTAGTATTGTATTGTTATATGTGGAGGGGAAACCTCACACCCATCTGGTACTCGGGTGGAAAGAGTGCCAAAATAATGTAAAAATCTACTTGAGTATAAGTTGAGTAAAAAAATGTAGGAAATTTTAAATGTGCTCTGAGTTATGTTTTTTTTTTACAAAAGAGAACTTTGTTCAATGAAAAAAAACAAGAGGACACACTAGATTCTTTAAAAACATAAACAGAGTAAAGCATGAATCAACAGAATTCATTCAACACGATTATGACCAGTTTCTTATGTGATGCTTATCAAGAGACAACAAAATTTGTACTCTAAAATGAATAATGGATGCAAATTAAAAATTAAGCAAAATATTATTCTTCACTCAAAGCATACACAGGTAAAAAAGTGAAAACTACTGACATCCAAAAATTACTCAAAAAGGACACAAAAAAGCTACAAAGTACAGCAACAAGATGAACTTGTTACTCCCAAGTAGGCTAAAACAAACACGAAAGAATTGACTCAAACTGACAACTCACCTGTCTTTATCCTTCTCCTCCTTCCCAATGGACGAGTCTCTCTTCTCCCTCTCCCGCTCTCTCTCCCGCTCTCTCTCCCGCTCCCTCTCCCGCTCTCGCTCGTGGCTGTTGGCCGAGCCGCTCCTCTCGGCGTCGGCCGACTTGGGCCACTGGGGCGGGGTGGGGAAGGACGGCGGGGTGCGGTGGAGCCTGTTCCAGGTGTCGTGGTGGGGGCTGCCGAAGCCGGGCAGGCCTCCGGGCCCCTCCTTCGGGCCGAACATGCTGTTGGAGCCTGGAGAGGGGAAGAGGGAGAAGGGGAGGGAGTGGGGGAGAGGAGAGGGGGACCCACTGTGAGTTAACCGGGCCCCAAAAACCTCCTCGTGGACACATAAGACGAGAAGAGACGCAACAACAAAAGCTGCTTTTTCTCTTTGCCTCTGGAGGTTCGCTCACTGAAGCTCTGCTTACAAAGACCAGTTAGAGGTTAATGCCACCCCCCCCCCCCCCACCTCCCCCCTCCAACAACTCTGTACTTATTTGCTGCTGGACCAAAGGGCCTTTCCTTCCCCTCCCCATTCACTGCTCTTGATTCTCAGGGCCCTTAATTTTTTTTTTTTTAACACCGGATGAACGGAGGGGGGTGGGGGTGGGGGGGTGAGGGGGCTCAATTGCCCTCTGGAGTTGAGAGCTGTGAAAAGCCAAGGGAGACCTTAGCATTCCATGGCGTGTCTATTCCAATCACATCCATTTTCGCAACAGGGTGACCGATTTGGCGAAGGAAAATAGGGAGGGGGGGGGAGGGATGGGGAGGGGAGGGGGTGGATGAAGAGAAAGAGAGAAAGACAGAGATGCGAGGGGGAAGAGAGAGGGAAAGAGAGAGAGAGAGAGCCCTCCACGGTGGTGCGAAGGGCTTGTCGAATAATTAATAGATGAATAGCAACCAAACAGCGGGCCTGGGAGTGCGTGTTGGCAGTAGTGCAGCCAGATTAAAGCCGGGCTATTGGGGATGTGGCTGGTGGATGAAGTGGAGGGGTGTGTGTGTGTGTGTGTGCTGTGCTGTGCTGTGCTATGCTGTGCTGTGCTGCCTGCCTTGTTGGTCCTCCCTGGGCTAGGGCTGCTTTGGCATAGGAAGCAGAGCTAAGTGCCTTGATTTTTTCTTTTTTTTTTCCCCTCCTGGCTCTCCCTGTGGTCTAACGCTGTGCTGCTCTGTTCTGTTGCTGGCCACGGGGGCCAGATCGAGGGGGTGGGGGTGGGGAGGTGGGAGGGATGGAGGAGGGAGGGAGGGAGGGAGGGAGGGAGGTAGGGTGGGGGCCGGCGCTTACCAAGCGAGGGGTTGCCTAATCCTCCGAAGGCACTGCTTGAAAGGTTGCCGAGGCCGCCAAAGGTACTGGAGCGACTGAAAGGATCTGCAAAATGCCAAACAGGGATTAGCAAAAGGGGGGCTGGCTAGAGTAGCTACCCCCCCCGCCCCCCCGCCCGTTCCACTCGGCTTTTCTCTTACAAGCGAGCTGTGGTTTTTTAGCACTGCCGCCCTATAGCTCTCTGCCTGGTAATCCTGCAGTAGCCAGGCCTCCTGGACGCTGGACTCGCTCCCGCTGGCCCGGAGCGGAGCGCAGCGCCTCTGACCCTGCTGAGGCTAGGGGACCTGCACTGCCTGATGGGAAAATGAGTTTTGTGCTGTGTGGAGCTGAGCTGGAAATGGACTATGGCTGGGAAGTGTGGGTAAATCAGGCTGGACGGACTACAATGACTTGATTGGAGCATCGGTGTCTGCTGGTGCTCGACTGAGGCAACGGAGTGTCACACATACATCTGTAGGTAGACTAAAGCCTCCAAATTTAAAGGCAAAACACAATATATATATATTCACCTGACAAGTGAACAACAGTGATCACCTCATAATGTGCAATCACATTTTAATTCAGGAGAAATACTTCAGGAAATGCAGAATTTATCTACAGATGAGGCTTTAAGGATTTCCAGTGCTGTAATGACTGCAGCACTGGGGCTTGTCAATAAATCAGAAAAGACAACAACTGAGAAATCTCTCCTGCCTCACACTTGAATTCCCTGGACAGGATTTTCCCACTAAATCTTTCTCCTCAGTGCACCATGTGTTTATAAGCTCAAATTGGATTGACTCAAGGGCTTATTCCGTGAAATCACCTTGCCGCTCTGAACCCAAACAGTGTCTCAGATGGAACAGACGAAGAACAAAAAAAACCCCAAAAACATAGAAAACAAAAACGCAATCAAAAAAAAAAACTGCCTATGAAAGACTAACTCAACTTTAAGAGCCCATAGAAAATACAGCATCAAGGTAATGGGTCATATTTGCTGTTGCCATCTACCTTGCTCTCCAAGGCAACGCGAAGGCGTACAGGAGTGCCGGGAAGTGAAGAAAAAAATCTTTTGTCGGAACAAAGGAGGGATGAAAAATGGGGCTGGAAATTGGAAATACTAGGCCAGCAGCGTCCTTGTCAATCATCCCAGACGGGGGTTATTCAAGGCAGCGCGCTATGATTCGTACGGGCTGATTTTTACGACCGCTTCGTTCTCCGCGACCGCAAAGTGGGAGCCGGCTCAAGAGGTGGCGCAACCGGATGGCTCCGCCGGCCGACCCGGAGTCCATATTAACCTTCGAATGAACCTCCGATCAAAACCAGAAATGTCTGGACCTAAGCGGAGCCGTCCTACCGCACCCCGGTGACTTGTAATGTATTTGAAATATGAGTGCGAGAAAGAGAGAGAGCGAGAGAGAGAGGCGGGGGGAGGAGAGGGTAAAAAAAAATGCAAACGTGGGGTTTACTTACACTTACCTGCCAAATGGCTAGGAGGCAGGAAGCCGCTGGGGTGGGGGGCGGGGCCGTAGGGGGAGGGCGCCGGGTGGCCAGAGCCTATGGGAGAAGAGACGGTGAGACGGAAGGTCAGTATCGTCCAATTAGAGAGTCATAAAATCTCAAACTAGGGACTAGACGTACCCAGCCACAAACAATCAAAACGTTGACATGGTGACCTTTAACATTTTGACCTGTGAGATTGGCCATGACTAAAATGTGGACAGTAAGCATTACTCTGTAACAGCAACTCTAACTCGCTAATTACAAGCTAGATGAGTTATGGAAGGGCTGAGGAAAGCCATAGAGCAAATTAGCAATTGATATTTTCTCTTTTTTTGTAGCTGCAGTTTGTGTGTGTGTGAAGCTGCTTATCGAGGTGAGATACTGACTGTGCAAAAAGCTGGCCTCTTTTACAAATCAGTGTTGCCTTCACCCATATTTCATGAATTGTTAATGAAAGAACCAATTACACGAGTGTCTATGACACACCACTGCATAATTACCAGTCAAAGGCTGCTCGCCTCTCTGTTGCCCTCCAACGCAGGGCAAATCAGTCAATTACCTAACCGAGAATCATCCATATTCATAGACATATCTGACTCCCTCGACTGGCAACACATTTACTACAACAGCACTACAATTAAGTGAACGTAACACGAGAGGTGAAAACGGGAAAAAAAAAAAAAAAAAATGTTTCATTGTCGGTGGAAAGAGCAATTTTGACACGCGGCCATGAATTTAACAACAGCTCGTTTGCATAAAGACAAAAGCCCCATTTGGTTTGAGATTGGGATAATATCTGTAGGTGTGTTCTGAACAGTCTGTTTTTTCAACGTTGCAGTTGGGAGACCCCACTGACCCGTGGAAGAGAAGAGGGGTCGCGCCAGGTCGTGCGGGTACGGGAACCCCGGGAAGACTCCTGGGGCCGGGGGTCGACTGAACAGGTCCAGCTTCCCGTTCATGTCCAGTTTGTGAGGGTCCAGCTGCATCTGCTATAATAGAGAAGAGGCAGAGAAAAGGAGGGTGAGAGAAACGGAATAAGAGAAGTGCGGTCGGGAGGCTGTGGACGACGCCATCCACTTCCAACAACAACAGAGAGAGAGGGCTTTTATCCGCGGCTAAACTGGGTGAGAGATCAGAGGCAGACAGACACAGCAACAATGGCTCTACGTCCCTAATCCCGGCCCACTGTGTCATAACAAAATATATGTAAGCTGATTAGGGACACTAAAGCCTCGGTAACGGGGGTGCGGGGCTCGTGAGGGACTGACACCGCGGGGCCAGTGGCATTAGCAGAGGGCTTCCGGGGCAAGGCCACACCAGCCTCTGTCAATGAGAGAGAGCCTTGGCAAAGGGCAGAGAGGCATTCGTGTCCCTGTGCCACCCAGGATCAGGATCCTCCACATCAAATCCTGGGATTTTTCCAGGACCGCTCCATGGCCTATAGTGACCATTATTTATAGCTTATGTTCATATGTTGTATTTTTGGTTAAATCGCCACTTTTAATGTGCCATGTTGTACTTTGGTTCATTACAACTATTATTTGAAATGTATTTGGTAAAAAAAAATGTTTTTTTCAATTACTCCAAAACCAAAGTACCCAGATCAACCAGCAGCAAATGATAAAAAAAAGCATATAGTAATATTTTACTAGAAAGTGGTGCTAAAAAGGTATTATAAGGCATCATAATTGCGTTATAATCACATTGTGAGTATGTGATATTTATTTTAGTCAAAGCATTATATAATAAACACAATTATTTAAGCACCCTGAAAAATTGGGTGCTTAAATACTTTACGGGGCAACTGTAAAGTTAATGACATGATAACTGAATGCAACTGAATGATAATACTGTAAGAAAAGTTTAACTATGCTCCTAATGGCCTTATAATCTGCTTGTAATGCATCACAATGCACTTAAAGTTAAGTGTTACCAAACACATTTTCATGACCTTTCAAAACATTTTGGCCATCTATTATTTTCCATAACTTCATCAGACTTTTTCTGATTCTAGGATTTTGCCAGGCTTTACACAACAGTGGGAATCCTTCATGACGCCACTATCCAGCTGACCCACCTTCATTTTCTGCTGGTGGTGGTAGATCTGCCATGCGATCTGGACGTGCACTGCACACCACTTGCCAGGTTTCTGAGTATTCAGAGAGAGACACAGAGGTTAGCCTACTGGCCTTGATACGGGTGAGCTGCAAATGGCTTTAACAGGGTTGGGATTTGCTGGCCAAGCCGCAAAGTGGGGAACTCGTTACAATTTTCACCCTGGCAATTGATTAACAAAAACTAACGCTGACCCTAACCCCGCTGGAGACCTAAGCCTGACTCCAACCTTAAGTGGAGCCAAAAGAAATGATTTTTTTGAAGAATTAGCAGTTTCTGACTTTGTGGCTTGGCCAGAAAGGGAAGACATTTAAAACAACCACTTACTCTAACAGATGTCCTAAATGGATCTGTTATCTGTATGGACAGACAGAGAGAAACAGTCATCATCATCATCGTCAACAAAGACATTATTATCAACCATCATCATCAACACCACCAAGGTTAGGGGGTTCGATTCCCATTAGGGCCACTCATTCTAAAAATGCATGCACTCATGTTACTTTTAAGCACTTTGGATAAATGTGTGCACCAAATGACACATATACCCCATATCATTAAATACTCCTGTATTTTTAGAGCTCTTCACACACTGCGTAACTAGAAACTAGACACACATACATGTACGCCTTTCACCAGAGGGAAGAGCGCAAGTGCAGGGTGAGGTTTGAGTGTGTTGCTCAAGGACACTTCAACAGGGATGCACCATGTTGGCTGGTGCAGCTACTCTAACCACTGGTGTGATGTTATGGCTTACCCTTGGATCCTTCTGTAGGAGTGTGTGAGGTACCGCCCCCGGACGAGCTGCTACATCAATAGGATTGGACGCCTGAGAAAGAGAGTGAGAGAGAGATAAAGAGTGACCAATCATATCTAGTTTAAACATGGGTCTATAGTGCAGAGAACGTAGCAAACAGAAACCAATACACATACTGTATGCTCCAAACCGTAGGATGTACATTGATCTAACACAATGGTTCTCAAAGTGGGGTCCGGGGACACCCAGAGGTCCTCGAGGGGCCTACTAAATTAACCAAAAATTTCTAAATCTCGTGCCTGTGTGTGTAATGTGTGTCTATTTGGCAAACATTTTCGGCATGAAAATGATTGAGAACCTCTGATCTCACACACTAGCAGATCCTCCATCCAGCAATGGCAGCATCACTATAGCCCTATATCCCCTTCAGTAGCACTATAACTCACTAATCCTCACCTACTGCTACTGGACGGGCTGACGTCAATGGATAGCACTGCAGTGATGCTCCGGGCGCAGAGCCAGGCCACAGTAAAACATCTCTGATCTCCTCTGATCTCCTCCTTTAAGTCTTTGGGAGCGCAAGTGCCTAGATCAGCCTTATTAATCCATCCCTACACCCAGGATAAGGGGGGGGGGGGATCCGGGAGGGCGACCAGGGTCATCTCCACCACCTCGACACCTACCCCCCCCCCCCCCCACCACCAAGCTCCTCTCCAAGAATACTTAGCAGGGGCTTTAGACACACACATCAGAGTGTTCCTCCAACCATCTGGAGAGGCCTCCGACAAAAGGGCCCCTCCATGACGGAGCCCGCTGGGAATAAGGCCAGCGGATTTAGGCCAGCTTTGATTGGTGGCTTACACCGGGTCACAGCCGCTGGGCATCTGCCAGACAGACCCCCCCCCAACCCCACCCCACCTCCTCCTCCTCCTCTATCCCCCACCCTATCCCATCCCCACCCTCCTCTCCCCCTGCTAGATCGTCAAACATCCTTATCTCGCTTGGCGCTTGGATCGACGCGGCTCGGCACGGCGCTCTGACCCGGGTTCAGGCCCGGGCCGGCTTAGAGAGCTTGTTTGCATAGCCCATTATAGGGGTTAAAAGGGGAGGGGATGAGATTTATCAGGCCTCCGTTTCCCCCCCCCCCCCTCTTCAGTGCAGCTGCTGCCGTTGCGCCTGCCGCTGCCGCCTGAATGTCGAGTAAAGCTGCGGCGCTTTTCATGCCGGCCTCTTTTCCGGGGTGCAACAGCAAAAAAGACGGGACACGAGCAAAACGTGGTGTGAAAGCGTGTCAGTGTAGTGTGTTATTTTGCCTTCTTTTCCATATACCGGTATATGACTTTTATGACACTACAGCAGCTCCTCTCTAGTTGAAGGTTTGCTAGTCTGTGAAATGAGCCTGCTGCTGTGAATGAAAACGCGGGTCAAGGCGGCACTTGATTGGGAGCATACCTTGCTAATCTGATTTCATCACTTCATCCGTGCATCCATTGATTATTCCCGTCTTCCATTCCCTACAGTGACTCTCTACAGCTGCGGTGGCCCATGTGACGTCTCTGCACTCTATATTTAGGTTGTTTAAATGGATCTTTTGCGCTCATGACGGAAACGTTTTGAACGAATCTCCACTTGAGCACATGTCGCTTTAGTGTCACTTTGCTTTTTATCGTTTCAGTTGGAAAAGGTTTGGTATTCTTATGCTCCCTTTACATCTACTCTGTTTAATAAGGTATGAAATTGTGTGTGTGTGAGGGAGAGAGTGTATTTTGCTGCGTGTGCGTGCACCCGTATTCATATTTCTGTTTTTTTTTTTGTTTGTTTTCTCACTGTACAAGTGAGTTGGTGTTTGTGCGTGGGTTTGTGTTGTGCCCGTGCTTCCCTCGAGCGCATGCCTGGTGTGGAGAGTGTGGGTGTGGGTGGAGGGTAAGGGTGTGGGGCTGACCTTGGGCTGGAAGGCTCCTTGCAGCGAGCTGAAGGGTCCTGAGTGTGGGAGCAGCGGGGGCATGCCTGGCATGGTGGGGGGGTAGGAGGGGAAAAACTGGGGAGGAAAAAGGGGGGGTTGAGGGGTGGGGGTGGGTGGGGGACACACACACAAAAACCGTAAAAAAATACATCCAAAAGATACGTACAGGACTCGAGCATATGCACGCACACAGAACTGCCCCCCCTGACAAAAGTTCCCGCGGCAACGTTCAAATATGTCAAATATTTGATTTGCCAAGTAGCAAGTTGAGAATGAGAAAGTGGAGACTCACGTTTGAATGTCTGATGAATGGATTGTCCAGTTTGGGGGTGTATTTGTCGAACTGGAAGAGAAAAAAGACAGAAGAGCATTAGGAACGCAAAAATCCACAAAATGATCAAAATCCTCTTTATAAAAAAGCCTACATTAATGATAAACTCTCATTATTTCTACATCAAAAACCAAAGCATATGATCAACTTCTGAAATTGGTAATAAGTGGGGTTATGATTCAGCATAATAAGCCCTGGGGTGAAGCAGCTGGCTTGCGCCGGTCATGGGTTTACTTAAACTGCATGGACAGATAGGCGGTTAAATTACTAACAATATGACCACTTTAGCAGACTGCCAAGATGAAGACAGCCTGCATGATTTTCCAATTGAGCATACAGAGGTTGGGTGTGGAGGCCCGGCTCAGGAATAAGACCAGTCAGAAACCGCACTGCTGAGTTATGTTTCTATTCACTGGAAATTTGGTAGAAATGTGAATCTAATTGCTTGTGACTGCTATGGGCTTTTTTACAACAACCCCTAGTGCTATAGAGGGAGAGGAGCGCAAAGAGAGATATAGCTTGTTGTCGGTGTTAGAAACCCAGACTTCAAAAGAGATTTACAGTCTAAAACAGGCCAATTTTCTGTGCATAAAATCACGGAAAGAATATATAGAGCCTCATATGTGAGCGGCCTGTCTTTTTATGAGTGAAATTGAATCGGGGTAGACTACATTTGCGATGGTTAGGAGCTAATTCGGGACGGCTCAGCGTGAAACTGATATAACCTTGAAAGGCTGAATTGATGTAATGAAACCTTCTTCTGAGACAGAGCCTGTGCCTAACAGAATAATCACAATTGGAATTCGTGTGTATAAAAACTTATATGAAATGCAGTTTCCGATCATGTCCGCAACACATGGGAATCTCGTCGGTAAACTGAGAACGCGAGGAGGGAGAGGGAGAGAAATGGAGAATGTTCTCCCACGTATGAATGGGGACTTTGTGCGTCTGTTCGCAAGCCAATACTGGCTCTCTATTTTGCAACGGGCTAATTGCAAGTGACAGTAACTTATTCCTATTCCGCAAATACACAAACCATTTGCAGGTACTTTTTGCGAGTGTTTTTACAAAGCTCTCTTGGCAGGCGCGGACGTTTTGGGTTTACATAAAACAGGAAAATGAGTGAGTATGAATCATCGTTTCTGTGTGTGTGTGTGTGTGTGTGTGTGTGTGTGCTGCGACATGGGCGGGAGGGGAGATGGCGTCTGGCCCCGGCCTAGCTGCTTGCAGAGAGGGACTGGGGTTTGGGTCAGGGGCCCGCGGGTGAAGCGGGGCCATTCACATCTGCGCGCAAAATGGCAGCGGTGGCGGCGATGGTGTTGGCGGCCCTGTTTGTGTGCGATAATGGGCCCAAATCAAAGACAGACGGCCTATTGAGAGGAAACGCCGCGCCAGCTTCCGAGCTCATTAAACAGCTCCTCTGCATTTCTGAAGGCGCAGCCTGTTTAATGTCTGACACTGGGAGAGGGATACTGGCCGCTTTATGGCCCTATAAAAGAAAAAAAAAACTCCTGCCTTTGTAATTTATGGTCCCTGTCACAGTTTTATAGTAAACAGCTTTGGCTAATTAAAGCTCAATATTTCATCTTATAACAATTAAGGATATTCCTTGTCCAAAGACATGGCAGGGGCGAGGGGGCTGGAGAGGGGAGGGGGGTGAGGGGGGGGGGGCAGGGAAGACACTCAGTGCTGCCATTTGGCAAGCCAGCTGCTTGAGGGCGTCGAACAATAAACAAATACAGAGGCTTCATAATTTCATTAATTACAGCCATTAGCCAAGGGCTGTTACATAGTTGAAATGACATGGGGCGTCTAGAGAGCAGAAGAAAATGAGAGAAAGAGGGAGAGAGAGAGAGAGAATGCACAACTGGGCCATACTCGGGTTTGCCTTTCACGACAAAACAGTAAAAACAACCACAACATCATCATTACGCCTGCCTCTCTAAGCAAGCACTAAAGAGAGAGGGAAAAACAGCGTTGGAGGGAGGAAGGGAGGGGAGAAGGCATCAGTTAAGTAAGAACACAGTTTCAATAAAAAAACGTGAAAAAAAAAAAAGAAACAGCAGAACACATTAACAGCAGTCTCAAATCCCATCGTAACAACACAACAAGAGACGGGGGAGTGTGCGCGCACCACGGGCCGCGTAATGCCGGCATTAGCGAGATGAGCGAAATCACCTCTTTCATCTTCAAAGGGAGGGCTGTGTGTGTGTAATGCCCGCCATGTCAGGAATGAGCCGAGGAGGAGATAACGGCGTGCGTTGGCTGGAGACCCATCTAAATAGTCTCCATACTTATCTGAGACCATGCCATAAATACCACAGCTTTGATTTCTAATGTACAGGATGGAGGATAATCTTGGAGCGGGGCCTTAATGGGCCCACAGGCTCTTAATCAGAGGTCGCGACATGATGGATTAGATCTATTAGACTAATGCCAAAAAGCTACAAATGGGGCCCCTGTCTGAATCGACTGTCAGAGATTGCTGTGCATTTTAAATGATGGATGAATAGTCATAACTTTTTTTTCACCCCTGCACCAATCTAAAAGCTGCCAGTGTTTGCCCCCCCCCCCCTTCCACCCCCACTCCCTCACCCGCCTCCTCCCGCCCCGCAGCAGCCTGATGGCAGTCAAAGCACGGAAGCAATTAGAAACATTATCAAAACAGTTTTGCGGTGATGTCATCCCCCTTTCATCTGCCATGAAGTCATTCGACCCCGACTGCAAGGCTTTGAAGTTGTCATTGGCAAGCATTGCGCGCACACACACACACACACACACACACAGACAGACAGGGGAATGAACTTACATACACATGTACAGGCCAGCAGGAATGCACGTATGCAAACACACACACACACTAACACATACTGCGCAGATCTGTTGTGTGCGATCGGACGTGGCTCTTTGTGAACAGGCAAATGAGAACATTCAAAGCCATTTAAAGCACATCCATATGAAAACAATTGTAAAAACCCTCCGCCTGCAGGCATTCCCCCTTTTGTTCCCGGGCAAACACTGAACAGCAAAATCAATGTCGAGTTCAGGAAAAAGATGAATAAATTAAATCAGCTGTGCTAACGCCAGCTTGTTTGGCCAAGGCTTGCCGCGAGTCGGGAGAAGGGGCTCCTCGGCGAAATGTGACGCATATGAGGCCTATTTTATATGCATAACCCCACTATGGACGCAGGATATTCACTGTATCCAGTGTATGTGCGCTTGGTCCGGTGTGACAAACCTGAGGACCAGCTGGCAGGTGTCTGGATAAACCAGTACACTAGTAGTGTGTGTGCTGAGGGGAGATGGCAGGCTGTGGGCCGTATCTGCCCAGCATGGGTCCTTATCATAGTGATTACCAGTTCTCACACTTCAGCAGTAGGACAGTATGCAGAAATCTAAGAGCCAAACTCGAACTGATGAGGAACCGATGTCATATCATATCATTTGGGGTTTTTATTTTGGAACAGAGGCCTAAGGGTCGGGGGAAAGTCTTTGGTTGATTTTTGGGCAAAGAAAAAAAGGGAGGAGTTGATTGAGGGAGGGTGGGTGGGTGGGTGGGAGGGAGGGTGGAGGTAGGTGGGTGGGTGGTAAGGTTATGGGAGCTTTTTTGTTTGGTTTTTCTTTACTTATCCTCACATTTCTGGCTTGGGTACGCACCATGGGGGGTGCGGTGGGCGGGGTGAGGATGGCGGCCGGGGGCAGACTGGCGGGGAAGGGCGTGAAGGTGTGCTGGTGCGTGTGTTGGTGCTGGTGCATGTGCTGGTGTTGGTGAAACTCGGCCCTCAGGAGCGACACGGGGGCCAGCGGCGAGGCGGACGGCCCCCGGCCCCGCTCCGAACTCTGAACCAGGAAGCGGTTGTTCAGCTCCTGCCTCAGGAGGTCATGCTCTGCAAGAAAGGAGAGCGAGGAAACGAAACAAAAAAAACAAAACAAACCAAAACAAAACAAAAAAACAAAACCAAACCAAAAAAAAGGGGGAAAAAAAGGGGGGAGACACAAGAAAAAAAAAAGGCACGGGCGCCCAGTCAGTCACAACAAGGGTAGAAGAGAAGAAAGAAAATAGTCACCTGGCATTCCCTGTTTCTCCAGCTCATGCTGTGAGGGTTTTCTACGTGGGGACTCATTGGTGGTGGTAAGAGAGTTGCCTGTGACAATGTGCCAATCAGAATCCCCGAATGAGGCTGGCAATACATGATTGGTTGGTTGAATGATATCAACAGGCTGGTATCTAAAGACAAGAGAGAACCAAGAGTCATCCCAGCAGAAAACACACACACTCTCGCCCTCCATCAGAAAGTCAATGCACAGCTGGCATATTTCTAACACATTTTGGAAACACCCATCATCACTGGAGACATTTGTTTCATTCTATTGCAGCATCGAATGATTTGAGCCAATCGCCGATCGCGCTGTCAAATCTTTAAAGAATCACTTTGTCTTGTGGGTGGAAGACGGAGGCAGCAGAGAAAACAGAGCTTCTGTTGCTCAGATCGCATCACAGAGCTGACCGAATAGACCGAACAGCGGACTGTTACAAAGTCCCTAACAATACGCTGAAGACGTCTCCAGCTGTGATGATTGTCCAGCTGCTGTTGACAATTTGCAGTGACGCATCCGCTCCTGTTATACATTAAAGCCCTCCTCCAGTGACCTCATCACGCTTTCTCGATTTCTAACCGTCTCAGAAAGCGAGGCACGATTTTCTCCACCGGTCAAAATGAAGCGCGGGACTCGACGGGAGGGGCGGCGCACCGCTGCCTGCTTCAATCGCTCCGGAGTCAGTTATTGCTCCCGTTTTGTTGCTGTAAACGCGGGATTTGTTTGCAAGGCCTGTTGGAAACTTTTCAAACTGTTGATGAGGTCACTCGAGGTATCTGCAGCCGCTACACTAATTGGACCGCATTCCTGACATTTACTGCCAGCACAATAACGGAATACGCTGACATTTTGGCAAATAGCGCTTTGATCAGCTTACTGTTGTGCAAAGAGAGGATTTGGTAGTAGTTTCACCACTGTGTGTCAGATTGAATGTGCTTTTAAGATGATGCAAAATTAGCTTGCACTGCCCACTACACATACACAGACTTTTAACATGCCCAGTTGAAAACTAACAACATACTGGAAACACAGAAGTGAAACTACTGCCAATCTTTTCAACACAAAACGGTTATGTTGATCAAAGAGCTCATTTACCAAAAAGACATAAGTGCAATAGAATGGCAATAAAACTTTTTACATTAGTATTTAACTACAATAACTCTCAGTTTCCTATATAGAAATCAATATGGGAGGGAACAAACCTATTACATTACACAGAGCAAACAGTATATGATCTATAAAGACCACCATCATTAGAGATGTAAAAATCATATGTGATGGTGGGATTTATATTAAAGAGAAATGTAATAAATGAACACTTACCAGATCTGCGAATCATATATGAACACTATACAAGTTACAACACCATGCAACATGTATTATGGGACATTAACATCAGCCATATTACAAACTTATTGTTAACATCTCCAGTTGGTGTAGATGGGTATTATTGCATTCTATGCATTTGTGAATATAGGATTGCAATGTTAACATTAAATCTACCCTGAATCCTTTTCAATGACACGCATACTACATGAATAGAGCTGTACAGCCAATTCTAGTACAATTTGCCATAAAACATACTCTGGAATAAAACATGGACACATCATTATACAGGCTTTTATACAGCCTGTGTTAGAAGTGGACTTTAACACTTTGTGTCCATGCATTAGTATGGAGCTAGATATTTTATGATAAATCTCTGGCATAAAAAGTCTGTATAAAAGTTTGGATAAAGATACGTTCACTATTGAAAAAGAGGTATTGTTTTTTCACTTCTATTCAAAAATAGCTCATCAAATCTACCATCTAACCTAGGAGCTAGCGTCTACACTGAGGCGACTGGTGTGCAGGGTGCGTATGTCACCTGGGTAGGGGGTGCCGGCTGGGTGCCCGGGGACCACTAAGCTGTTGGTCGGTAAGGTCGGCGGTGGCGGCAGTGTGGCGGGGGTTGCAAACATGGCCGGATGGCGATGGGCCGGGCTCCGTAGGGAGGAATAGTGCGAGGTAGAGAGGTTGGCTATGGACAGGGGCAAGGCTGGGGCCGAGGACGGGAGCCCGCTGAGGTGGTGGTGAGGGGAGGGGGGCAGGTGGTGCTTGGGGAGGCCCACCGGACTGCCGCTGTGGCTGGAGGGAGGAGGAACAATGGAAAAAAAAATGAGACTGTAAAATGTCCAAAAGTTCAAATTATTATGTTCCTATACACAAGTGGGAGACTGTAAAATCGTACTCTCTGTATTAGGGTTAAACCGACATGGGTTTTTGAGGCTGACACTGATGCCAGTATTTTTGGACTGAAGCTGCCAATTGACAATATTTTGAGCTGATATTCAGTATCTTTTAATGGCAAAAAAATACTAAACATTTACAAGTATTCAGTGTTTCCCACAGAATTTCCTTTCTTGCCAAGTTGGAAAAGCCTCTGAAACAGCATTAAAACTTACCACTGAGACCCAGGATTTTAATAATGTAATAATAATAATGACAGTAATACTTGTGTGGAATCCAATGAAAATTGCATTATAATCAAATCAGGTTAATTCAGTGTAGTGTAGAATCAATTCAGTGTAGTGTTGCTCAATTATACAATAAATATGTAATCAAACAAACTACATCATATCGGGTGAACGACACTGACTGACTGATATTACATTTTTAATAAAAGGCCAATATCGGCTCTATATATCAGCAAACCAATCACTCACTCCAAGTCACAAGTTGCTCTGCATAATAGCATCAGCTAAATTACTAAAATGTGTTCGCATGATTACCTTTACAGTTTGTCTACACGTGTTTGCTTGCTCTGTTGCTTGTTCAGTCTTAGTTCAGCTGTATTGAAAATGTGTTTTATGCTTTGACAACATCAGGATGACGATGTGCCAACAAAGCTTCTTAAATCGAATTGAACCGAAAAGAGGAGTGAGAGGAGAAATCAAGAGAGAATGAGAAGAAAGGGGAAATACTTTGTGCATGTGCTCTATGTACTGGTGAATTGCTGAGTGATAAACAGTAAATCTGACAACAGGTTATTGCATGTTTGCGTGGCGGAAAATCAATGTCTGCATGACGACAGCGTAGATATTGTATAGAATATAGAATCAGACAGTATCTCATCACACTGGACTATATTGTATTAATTTGGACGTTGCTACGGTGTTTATTTTATTGCTCACTGCACACATGGGCAGGCACATATTAAAGCAGGGAGGTAGTGTATGCCCATGTAACATCCTGATCTGGTTCTTGATACAAAAGGTGAAAAAGACAACAGATACCTGCATACTGGATTGCTGCTCCCTTATTGGTTTAGTTCTCAACATTCTGTCTTCCTTAGACATACCTCAGGTGACCCATTAAGGTTGAAATGTTGCTGAATAAACCGCTAACAGAGCATCAATCCAATGTATGGGTATTTTTTAATACTTAATATTTCAGACGCATACTATCGGCAAGGGCGGAGTGAGTGAGAAAAGGAGCATCATTGCTGTTGAATGTAGTTTACTTTAGCCTGCCACAGTTAATCTAGTTCAGAGAGGCTATAACTGTAGCCATTCTCAGAATACATGCTTTAGCTACATGTTGTGCACTCCAATAAAACAGTAACATCAATCTTGAATATCTACATGGCTTTCTTATGATCTATTCAGGGGGAAAAAAACTTTTCTTCACTCGAGATGAAGAAATGTACACGGACTTTGAATGTTTCTTTTGATACATTTGGCTATTGAATTGAGTGCTTACTGCTCAGACTGTAGGTGTATTGTTTTCACTGCTGGCTGGTTTTCACAGCTGATTCACAAACTCCACCCAGCTGCTACGCCCCTGCCCCCTTAAACAAGCGCACCCCTATGACAACCTACCTGATGTCGTGGAGGCTGTTGTACTGCAGCGGGTGATGCACCTGGTGGCTGATGATTTGCCGGGCGTGGTGCTGGGAGGGCGGGAGCACCCGGGGCTCCTGGTGCGGGTGTGGATGCGGGTGCGGGTGTGCGTGCGGGTGCAGTTGCGGGTGAGGCGGGTGAGGCGGGTGAGGCGGGTGAGGAGGGTGGGGCTGGGGGTGGGGCGGGGCCCTCAGCAGGGGAGAGGTGGGGACAGGGGGCGGAGGCTGCTGCTCCTTCTTGACGCTGAGGGGCGGCGGGGTGGGGAGGCGCGCCCTGGGCGGCTCCGGGGGGGCCGCCGCTGCAGCGGGGGCGGGGGAGCCCGTGGGCGCCGAGGCCGGGGTGGGGCTGGGCACGGGCGGCGCGAAGGGCACCTCGCTGTTGCTCTGCTCCTGGCTGCGCTGGAGCCCCGAGACTTTGGCCGAGCTGCAAGTCTTGGACTCGGGACTCTCATTCGTCGGCACACCTAAGGAGACGGGAAACAGACGGGGAAATGTCAGACACGACGACAGAGGAGCCAAACCCTGTCTGGAGACATGTGGTACAAATGATGTGTTAGTCATCTCAGAGGTCAAGCCACTCCCTGGTTTGACTCTACACAACCAGTCCAGAGGCTTAGAAGAGTCAGATAATGGACATAGAAGACCGCTACCGTGTGTCTCCAGAAGACAATGCTTGGTCAATGACTAGTTCAACACGTCTCCCTCCCCCCCTTTATAATGTTGCCCCAATGTCTGCCGAAGGTTCTTCTCGTTTCCCTCTCCCTAGGTTCCATTAAGTGTTTAATCAGGTCATTTTCATGCTTGACTATAATCAGATGATCCAATTTCTGCCCGCGATCCAGTCAGTATGAATAAATCACAGCTAATTAAAGTTAAATGTCGGCCCCTATTCAGGGCTTTGCTGAGCACACAATCTGGCATGAAATAATTATGTTTCAATTGTGCTGTGAAGAGAGATCATGGCCCCTTATCGCCGGCTCTCTGCCACTACGCCTTTCTCTCCTCTCTCCCAGATCTTTCAGGGGATTTGGAAAACCACAGCAAAGCACTTTGAACTCGGCCACTTTGTCTTTACCATTCATCAGGGGTCTTTTCACCAGACAAGAAGCTTTTATAATCAGCATTCCGCCAAACAGCGACTTTTCATACTTAGCCTGTTGCAATTTAATGACTGTAATTATATGCTGCTGTAGTAGGCAAATGAAAGTGGCAGAAAGTGGCATCTCAACACTTTTCGCTTACAATGAATTTTAAGCACTTATGGATCTTAAAGCACTGATGAAGAAAACCCATTTGGCCATCTCCTACTGCCCTCAGACTTGGGAAATAGCAAAGCGGGCCGCAAAGAAATGCAAGTCTGAGGAAAGGGTAGCTTCTACAGCTAAATTATTACACTATGGCATCTGTACTTATCAAAGTTGCCAGCAGTGGAATCCGTTTTAAGCACAGAAACATCACATGCACCGAAGAATCACAGAAAAAAAATAGGAGTTCACACATGGAAGGAGTCAGATAGAGACAGAGGGAAAGAAAAGGCAGCCGGCTGGAGATGAGGCTCTCTAAGCGGCTCTAATCTACGGCTGAGATGCAGCAGGACTTCAGTCAGAAGGCTTACTAGCGCCTCAATTAAAAAAGCTCCACGGGCGCTCTCGACGGCAACAAAAAAAAAACCGAGAGGAGCCGGGAGCTGCCATCAAGCCAGCGAGAACTCGACACACAGCCCACTAATGGAATATCCAGTCCCTATTAACAGCCTGCTTAATCTTTCAAGGATCCTAACACCCATAAAAAGGCCAATAAAAAGGCAGAGCAGAGATTTTTTTTTTTTTTTTTTTTTCGTGCCTCCCCTCCCTCGCCCCTCCGCATTTTACGGGAGAACCGGGGCTGGCTGAGGTGTCACGATTTTCAAATGAATTCCGGGGTCTGGGCGTATATAGACCTACGGATTTATTGGGGTCTGGGATTTGGATTAAAGTGTCAGGGTCTTGTTTCTGCGAGCGTAAGAGAAGGAGAGAGAATGAAGGCAAAGACTGACAGACAGACAGACAGACCGACAGACAAGACAGACAGACAAACAGAGACGGAGAGGCAAATATCCACAGTCGAAATGTCGCCCTTGGGTGATGTTGCCGTGGCAACCTGTTCTCCCAGACACAATGTGAGGCGAGCGATGCCGTAGGAAGTCTCGCTACAACCACTAGGAGATAGAGAGGGGCTTCTAATACTAATGCTGGGAAGCCGGGGCCACAGTGAGCACTGGGTTATCTTAATGATGATTCTAATGGGCTGTAATGGAGGCAGGGAGGTATCAGCTCCGACCGACCCATCCCTCATTAAAATCACTCTGCCTGCTAAGACACACACACACACACACACACACACACCGGATGCAAGACGCACACGATAAAAACAAAAGTTTTCTATGCAGCAGCGTGGGTGTAACGCACGCACACACACACACACACAACCGCAGCCTCCCGCCGCTTCATTTTAATGAGGGGCAGCAGAATGTGAATGGAATCTGACCAAATTCATTGAAGAAAGCAAAAGGTTACATAATTTCAATTTACTCCTTTGCCTCAGAAGTGACGGTGACGCGCTCTCACGGCTGGCTCTCAGGATGTGGTGTTGTTCTCCAAGTATATACACACACTGCTACGTTGCAAAACCGCTGTTTAAATTGCAGGTGTTCCAGCCTGCTTAGCAGCAAACCACAGACTGTCAAGAATAGTGAACAATTAACCGCAGAACAACACTGTTACTGTGAATGCACTTGCCTAATAGGCTTACTTATTCACTGTTTAGGGTTGTGTTTTTTTTTTTCCCGGAGTGTTTCAGCAGCAGCCATTTTGAGTGTAAACCAACGCACGGTGATAACAAGATGACAGGAATGCCTCTCTGACACATGTCACCACAGGGCTATATGTAGCGAAATCATTCCTGTTTTTCAACAAACAACGTCCCCTCGCCGCAAAAACCTCGCAACTGTCAGCCGGAGTTGCAAGCCTTTCGACGCAACTGTCACATTCGGCGATGTTTTGTTGTTCTTTTTCCTCGGGACAGGCAACACGCACTCTCCCCGCCATTCACCTACCGTGTGGAAGTGCTAGGCAAGCCACAGGCAGTCGTGTGAAACAAATGCCACGCGAGTTTGTCTGTGCAAAAAAAAACGTGCCGTCGTCAAAGCCCTGCCCCCTGCAAAAACCTGAGCAGATGGTGGGAGTGAGTCAGGCAGGTTGGAGGGCAGCCCGGCGGTGGAACCTGCACCCCCCCCCCACCCCTCCCGTTAGCTGGGTTAGTGCACCGGGAGGGGGGCAGGGACATTCCCTAGGGGGGTGTTGGCAGGCCTGCTCACCAGATGACATCTCATCCCGGTATTGATCTTTTTATAGTCGTTCCTGTGGCCCTGCTTACTCAGGGGAATTGGGCCTTGCCCCGCGCGCACGTGCCTGGCCTGGCGGGGCGGAGAGAGGGAGGACTGGGGGGGGACTGAGGTAGCAGACGGATGACAGTCCACCGGGATCTGCCGCTGATGACTGATGTGTCCAGCGGGGGACCTGGGGTGAACGCGGTGTCGCCGCACAGCTGTCCCTGCCTCTGATACCCTTCACTTGTGACCCCGTTTGTCCCTGCGGAACATCTGGAGAGCTGGCACCGATCCGGTCCTCTGTGGCCTCTACGCGGCCAGATGGCCCGGCTCGGAACGGCTCGGACTAGCGCGGAACGGCTTGGCCGCGAGCTGGACCGGGCTGGGCTGGCTGTCATCAGCCGGGGGGGGACATCAATAAAAGATAACGTGGCTCCTCGCTGCGGCCATTATGTCCCACTAAAGCACGGAGCGACAATTAATGAGGGTTAGATGTTTTACACATTGACGTGTGCCACGTCCAATAAACAAAGCCGACTCCCCAGCGGACAGCAGAGTCAAATGCTAAGCTACTGAAAAGGAACTCTGGTGTGTAACAATTGCGCACTTTCGCACTCAAATGCCTCGAGTTGGCCTTTGAAAAGCATCATCTCTTTGAAGCCACACTGTTTTTCCCTTTTAACCACTTCAGTTTAGACACACACCTGGCTACCTGCAAACGAACCCAACTGCCTCCTGAACGAGACATGAGTGCCCCAGAGACTCCTCTCATTCGGCCTCCAGCTAAAACCATCAGCAGACTAATGCTGTGCATGCAAATTAAGGCATTGTATGAATTACCTGCCCACTGTTGACACCAATGCCAGTATATACAACAGCCAGGAAAATAGAACCTGTATGCAAATGGCCCTTTCAGATTAGATATGAGGGTATGCAAATTTTACCCGTGACAAGGGGGGTCCGGGGTTAAGAGTAGCACAAGGCCACCGGGTGTTCTCATTTACTAGGCAAACACTGCGGTTCACTCACTTCATCGCTTTGCCAAAGCATAAACAGTCGGGGCACTGATGAAATAAGGACATGAACAGACAGATATTTAAATAAAGCGGGATTTCTGCTGAAAGACGTTGGAGGATACAGAAGGTATGTGGTAATGCGCACTGCCTTGATCTCTCTCCCTCTGTTTGGCGCTGGCTGACAGGATGTGCTCCTGTTCTTGACGGTTGAGCTCACAGCGGTTTGGTTTCTGCGCCTCTCTAGACGAGCAATCTGCACCGAGTCAAGGCTTAGCTCACGAGTGAGTGACTGTGGAAGATAGCTATAACAGATACTGGCAGAAGGCAGGAAACCACAGTCTTGCCAATCAACACTTCATTGCTGTGAGGTATTCAGTCTTTTAAAAAAAAAAAAAAGAAAAGCTGGGGCGATTTCAACAAAATGATTTTTGTATGGGAAGAACAGAAGGGCTGAGCGGCGTTGAATCGTCGCGCTAATAATAAAATCATACGAGAAATTTGCGATGGCTCACTTTCCCTCACACTATTTAATCTGCCTCGAGCATCTCCAAGCTGGTAGCGAGGGAGGCCAAGGCGACATTTTTGCAAATCACTCAGAGATGTTAATAGGGGAGCGGACGAGGAGAGAGCCGGCCAAGATAGCTAAAGAGTGGGGACAGCTGGCGCGTTTCAATTAGCTCTCTCTTTCTCTTCACTGCAGCTGACAAAAGGAGTGGATGGCAGCAGAATGGGGATGGGTGTTAAGCTGTAACACGTTTACAGTCAAAGCCGAGGCATAAATTGAGAGAACCTAATGTTCATTTCAGAGAGCTGGCAGCTCAGGCTGCGGGATGAATCAGTGTTTCCTCCGCATATCGGGCCCCGATTCAAATCCCAGCCATATGGTGCAGGACGCATATGCCATGCACCTCTCATGGCACGTACGCCATTGTTGTGGATGGGAGGCAGGGGGGCGGGGAGCACATCTTCAGATCAGCAGGGAGAGAGGGAGAGAGAGAGAGAGAGAGAGAGAAGCCTGGATGTTGACTGTCCAAATCCTGCTACGTCATGTACGGTCCAGTGGCGCTCCAAAAGCGACGGTAAACTTTCATTAACCCCTGGCCACAGTGTTGTAGAGAGGCAAAGACGCCTCCACACTCACACACCTCCCCTCTGCTCTTCCTCTGAAAATCTGTCAGGACCCATCCCCCTGCAGAGCTTTGTCTAGCGGAGCTCATGTGCTCCGGGGCAGCCATCGGTCTCGGCTTCTTATGAACACTGGCGGGTCGTCTGAGGTCAGCGCCACTGGGCTCTCCTGAATGAAAGGGCGCACATCTTGGAACTTTCAACAGAAAAGCTCAAGTCTAATGGCTCCTCTGACACGGCCCACCCTGCCAGCCCGGAATGTGACCCCTTTCACTGTCGTTGACCCCTGACCGACCCCGGCGACCCCCCGCTTGCCCCGAGGCCCGCTGCGGACAGACAGCCGACAGGCAGGGGGGCGGGAGGCGGGGGGCGGGCGGGGCGCCTCTGAACTTTAAGGATGAATCGAAGCCTTCAGGAGTTATTTGCGCGCCGCTGCGTGCACTAGCCTTATCATTTCATTAATTAGCATGACACGCCGGCCCGATGGACTCGAACGCGGCGGCGGCAGCTGTCGCGATTGATTACGGCGGCGGACGCGGCGCTGCAATTATCGAGGCGACTGGAGACAACGCCTGCCACTTCTAATAAAGGACTTAACTCCTGCTTCCCACATCACAGCGCAGCGGAGGGAGGACGGTGGCAGCCTCCCTGTGTCTCCCATACCTTCAAGACCTTTTCAGAGTCTCTCCACAGGCTGCCGTGGAGCTCAGTGTGGGCTGTAATTCTTGAGCAGCATGTCAGCTTTACTTAAGCTCGTATAACGCCCTAACCGTCTGAACAATACCACTTTGGTGCCCCGCAGGAAAGCATCCTCTATTAAGCCCACCAGCTGGCTTACACGCCGCGGAGAACGGAGGGGAAAAGGAGGTTGGGAAGAAAGAGAGAGGACGAGATAACGAGAGATAAGAGACAGAAAGATAGAGAGGCGGGGAGCTAATCGCCGGGAGGCTTCAAGTCCGAGTAGAAACGGAGGGAGCGCTCAAAAAAATGTAAACAGAGGTACCTCACTTCATGTATGAACCTGCACGAAGCCCACATGCCTCTAAGTGGATATAATATTATCTTTCAGTGCCGTACTGATTATTTCTCAATGGAAGGGAAATGGCTGGGTGAAAATCCTTCAACAGAGCCTAAGTGCCATGACAGTGGGCTGAAAGAGCCTGCATGTTTTTCTTTTCCGCCTCCTCCTCCGTCTCCATTTTCACTCCCCGCTCTGAAAGCAAAGCAACAATTGGAGGCTGACAGCTCCTAACCGTTTGCCATACCTCATTCACTGTTTTGACATATGCAGCCGTTGCCATTCAGCACCGTGAAAGGGGTAGGACAAACATCTTTCCCCGGCATATCATGTTTCCTCAAGTGTTTTGCAGATACAGAGGTTTGCCTGTTTGAGTGTCACAGGCTGTGGTTTCGACTAAGATGTTGCCCGAGATACCCACCTGCTTCATGCAAATACAGCAGCCGTTTTTATAACGTCAAGTAATACCCTCTGACAGGCAAGAATGCTGAGGCAGCTAGCTGGGGATTCTATAGGCGGCGACGGCTAGAAACAAGTAGGCTAGGTCTTTATCAACCACCGGCAGAGAGCTGGATCATCCGTCAACCGCCACATTTTTGCTGTCATGTTTACATGCTGTAGTGTCCTGTTATTACAGGCCAGGGCTGCTGCTCTTTGCTGTGCTGATCAAAGCTCAGGCGACTGCTCCAGTCATTAAAGAGCGTGTCAGTGTGCCATCTCTTAAAACACACACCGCCGCGTTCCAGGGGAATTCCGCAGGTATTTCATTGCATGGGCCTGAACAAACTATTCAGAGGACATAAACTAAAACTGTATGTAGCCTATATAAACATTAACAGCTCCGATATCAAACTATTTCTGATCTCAGAGCCAGTAAACAGCTAAAGCGACATAGCAAGTTTACTCCTTATAATGCAAAACAAATTAAAATGTATTGGCACGTGTAGATGACATTTATTCAAATATATTCTGGAAATACAGCTTTTTCCTTTGCACTGCACAACATACAGTATAACTGTATCCAAAATATATTTACTCAAAATACATTTCTACTGAATGTCATCTACATGTGCAAATACATTTTTAGGCACATTTTTTTTTAAACATATCTCTAAACATAATGTGAAATATATGTGAAATGTATTTATTTTCCTACATGGCTCACAACACTCCTCTCCGCCTATGACAGCAACATTAACTCGGCCTATTTTCTCCCTCAGAGGGAGGGTGGAGGCGATAGGGTAAGATCTTAGTGGGCTATTTGTCTAAAGATAGCACCCCAGTGTGCATTAAAGTGCCTGGGCTTAAGTTTCGCATGTCTGCAGCCCCGCGGGGAAACACGCTGTCCGGTATAGACACACTGATGTAATCAATGCCTGCTCTATAGGAGGATCCCGCTTTAAAATGAGACTGCTGCTAAGCTGCTCCTGGGGTGCTGCTGGGTAATTAGGCTTACAGATGGAGACCCAGCAGCTGTTGAAGACCAGGCTAGAGCCGCCATTTTCCCCGGCTAATGGCTACATGCCAGAGGAGCTAAGTTCTCAGCAGCTACGGGCCTGTTTTCCGCAGCGCTCCGAGCTCCCGGTGATCTGAAAGTAAAAGACATTGCAGGAGCCGGAGTCTTCATCCTGCCTGGCGATGAATTGCACGTCGAGGTTGATGACATACTTAGAGGCCCGAGGTGCAGATGTTTGGAATAGCTCTCATGCAGAGCTTAGCTAGACAAACACACACAAAAGCCTCCTCGACGTGCCTGTCTCTTTGGAAACCTGCCCCCCGCCCCCCCCCCCCCCACCTCTCCACCTCCCCAACGCCTCCCGAAAACCACCATGTCCTCCACCACCGCAGGAAAAAGGGTGAGAATCGGTGGGTGTATCAGGTTAGCAAACATTCGCCGTCCTTCCTTGCACCCCATCCATCATTCCTGATTAGAGGGAGGGAGAGAGGGAGAAAAGGGGATAAAGTGACCCACACTGGGAGGGGAAGGATGGAGGAAAGGCAAGACAGAAAGAGAGGGAGAGAGGGGGGGGGGGGGGGTAGCGGGGGTGGGGGAGTTAATAAGGCAGAGGAGAGGAGAGAGGGAGCAGAGGGCAGGGAGTCGTGTCAGGAAAACTAATGGAGACAAGGCCCGGATCCTGACCTGTGGGGCCGCTGCTAACCCAAGCCCACCACTGTCTGCTCTCATCTCCTCTAACCCCTAGTCACTCACGCACACTGGCAGGTAGGCAGACACTCACACACACACACACGCATTTGACAATATGGGCCAATCCTCCTAGCACCGGAGTGGACAAGGAACAGTAACAATAGCCTGCGAGTTTCGGGACTGCTATGAGCTGCCGCATTTCACTGTGGCGCTCTAAGTGCAGCAAGCGAAGAATTGATTTGTTTGGAGTGTGAAGGCGGTGTGTCAGTTGCAGGAAGTGTGTGTGTGTGTGTGTGTGGGGGGGGGGTAGTGCGGCACGGTGAAACAGGAGCGAAATTGGACTCCAAAACGAGCCAAATCGCTCGCAAGATGAAACAGACTACACTAGGAAAAAAACAACACAAGGCCCCGGAAAAGTGTCGAACAAGGCAGGCTGGCACAAAAGCAAAAAACACAACAACAAAACAAAACAAACACACTTTCTTTCTGCTCGACATATTTCAGACTGCGGATGACAAAACAACAGTGGGAGAGTTAGAGGAATCAAAACCAAACCGGCAAGCGTGTCTGACTGTTTCGCGGAGCCGTGTCAAAAAGGAGGCTCCGCACCAAATCAAACCCTGTCAATTCTCCTGAAAGCATCCTCTCTCTTTAGCAGCCGTGCAGCGCCGAGATTATTGTGTGCGGCTAAAGGGTAAGTGCTGGGAGTGTCACACTTGAGAGTGTGTTTTAAGCACTATAAAGTGTCGAGACCCAGATGGCTCATCCCCGCTGAAAAACATGTCCACTCTACCTCGGCTCTGGTGGCACCTGCTACCAGGATTAGGCCGATGTTACGCCGGGCCAGCCGACTAATACAGTGTGCTGCAGCTGATAAGGGGCCCGGGGCTCTTCAGCACTCGCCCTGCACTTAGCAGCTGACGAGTCAATACCTGTATCATTAGTGATCATAAAGCTGTATATTGATCTTTTCCAAAAATACATCCATCCAGGGTTTTGATTGGTCACTGTGAAGCTTAGAAGGCCTATATCAATGGCAATAGTTTTGGACTGAAACTGATTTTGTGCCAATATTCAATTTCCTTAAATTTGACAAATATCCCAAAAAAATATCCAAGTATTCAGTGTTTCCCCCAGAATTGTATTCTCTAAAAGCCTTTGAAACAGAATTTAGATCATGGGACACTAAAATTCTCCACTGAAACACAGGTTACTACTGCTACTACTACTAATACTACTACTACTAATATTATTGATGATAAAACATGTTCATGCATACTTGTGTAGTCTGACGTTGCATTAGAATCAATTCAGGTTAAGGTCTTCCCATAGATAGTCAGTAGTAGTACTGATATAGTATTTGTACAATAAATATGTAATAAAACTATATAATAATAATAATAATAATATAATAAACTGAGGACACCCACTAGCCTTTATCCGATCTTTAGCAATAAAAGGCCAATATCGGCAAGACAATATATCGGGCTAACCCTCGTCAATACAGCTGCTAGCGCTCTCCACACACGAGCTCACACACTTCTCCATGGGTCATGTGGCATTGGAGCAATCTCTCTCTCTGCTTCCCAAAGCAAACAGTAGTGCGATCCCAGTCCTGCTGCTCACCCCTCAACACAGCAGCACTAACCCAACAGCCAAGGAGGTTGGAGCCCTTGCTCTGCTGAATGGGGCATTACAGTCAGTCAGAGGCCATTAGGGGGCCCTACACCAGGGCCCAGCGCAGGGAATTCTCCGGTAGCCAAAAACAACAGCCAAACAGATGACCGCTTGATTATTGGAGGAGACCACACTGTGCATGTTCTTTTTTTTTTTTCTTCTTCCCCCGCCTCCCCTGAAACGCCCCAAATGCAGGCCCCCGCGTCTGAACGAATTACCGCTTGTCTCTTAACATAACACTGGGCCGATTAATGGCGCTCACGCCCGGTGAAATCCAGGACCAAACACAAGCTCTTTCTCAGCGGTGCGTGTCGGGTTACTGCTTTCACCATGTGTTGAGTTCAAGGCTAATGGCTGGGGCCTATCGCAGAAACTCTCCGAAGCCAGCGCTCTGTGAAACGTACTGTACTAGTCCAAGCCTGTGGTATTGCTTCTAGACAGAGTGGCTCTGAGAGGGCACTGACAGAAACATGGATGCTAATATGCTACCGCTGGAAAGGTACGGGAGGAGGGAAATCCAGTCACACTGAACAAACAGTCGAAGTGGACCACCCATCTTCTTGGAAAACGCTTTATATGGCAGGCTGATATTTCTGTTTGATTTGGGATCTGGCTTCCGGGGTTCAGCTCCCACCTCCCCAGAATCCTCTCTGGCGCACTCTTCTAACGCGTGGATGTCCTTGTCCGTCATGGAATCTGAAGCATTTTACATCCGTCCTGTTCCTGGCGATGGCTTTCCCATCTTTATAAGCCTGTGTGAACTGCTTCCCAAAACGTCCAATCCATTACAAGCATGTTTGTAATATCCATCTAGGCTGACGACTGTCCCCTTGCCAGCGATTGTACATTATCCAAGCGTCGTGTTTGGCCACAATCGCCTACCATCTGGCTTTGTCAATGAGCGTTACAGCCTCATCTGCAAACAACATTGGCTCTGAACCGCTCAACACAGATGAGCTTAAAACGCACATAGCGGGGAGCTGGGATCTTCAAACAAATGCGGGCCGGGGAAAAGAAAAAAACCCACTCTCACTGGCAGAACGACTGTAGCTAGGAATAAAGGATTAAAAACAAGAAAACCTGCAAGTGATCACAGGCGACACGCTTTACATTTCAGGCCTGACAGCAGTGATAAGGCGCCGGTCATGCATTCTCCCAAATAAACAATGCAAATGCCTTCCGCCCTGCAGCTGGCTGTGTCTCCACTGGAGAAGGAGGAGGACGAGGAGGAGGAAGATTACACAGGAGATGAGATGAGAGCTACAGCTCTCTAGAGTCATCCCTTCTGAATTGGCCATTTAAACAAAAAAAAAAAAAAAAACGAAAACACAAGGAGCCTACATCCATTTTGGCCGGTGGCGCTTCCCCACTGAGACGAGAGTCAACCAGCGCTTCACAAATCGGCCGGCTAGCCGCAGGGGCAGCAGCTTATCTCCCGAGAAGCCTTCCCCTTGTCAGGGAACCTCTGATCTCCCCGTTCATTGGTGAGGCATGAGCTCACTACACATGGCTAAGGCCTGGGGCTTAGTGAATCAGTTAGTGAACTAGACCGGTGGAAGGCTACTGCTAAGTGGGGTTGGGTTCAGCATACAGCTTTGCTGTCAAAGGGATTCCATTGCTTAAAATACAGTCATCTACAGAACCATCTCTTCTCTGCAACGCTTTGCCCACTAAGCTCAGCCAACAAACACAGCATATTAAATAATATCTCACCCTCTTGTCTGGATGACAGCGAGTCCGCGTCCTCGTTTCCACACTGAGTATACTTATTTCAGCTGAGGTGTAAGGAAGTGTCACCTTCGGGTCACAGCCACAGCAAACATACGCATCTGTGTAGGTTTTTTTTTTCTGATTTGGTGTGCAACGCTGCTGATGGCAGAAGGTCGGCACAGTTGAGGTGTAGAAGGTGATGGGAATCACACGCTCGGAAAGGCCAAGATGGCAGCAAGCTGGCAGTTTATCATTTAACCTCGACCAGAGAGAGCACACCGAAGGATCCCGGGGGGGAACTGACACCTCTGCTGTGTAGAGGAGAAGGCTTTGGGGATGCACAGTAATGCTCAGTAGTAAAGAGATTCAATATAAACACTTATGCACCCATTCATGCTGATGTTATCTGATACACTGTGAAGAACTTTGTATACCTGTGCTTAACAGTAAGATGGGAAGCACAGCTCAGAGGTGATGCACCATTGGTGTTATAAATAAAAAGATATGGTAAAAGTGAGGCAGCTAAAAAGCTGGTCATGCCCCTCACATCTTCTCCTAAAACTCCCTCATGGCCTGTAGTGATTTTGTAATTGCTCCCTCTCCACTGCCAGAGCTGGATCCATATTCAGTCAATGAACACAGAGCCACACAATGGGGCCTAATCACACAGCCTTCAATGCCACTCCCATTCTCTGTCACAATAGCCGATCACCACCCACGGGCTCGCTGACACAGATGACAGGGAGCGATAAGGATGATTGACAGATGTCAAGCCTCCTGACATGTAATGGCTGACATGGGCACGAGGGAGGAAACAAACTACCTAACGCAGTTTCTGCTCTGAGGTTGTAGCTACGCCAGCAGTTACTAAGTTAATATTTCATGCACAGCGGGCTCTTTCCACAGAGCAGACACTTTCCTAATGGGCCTAATAGTACGCAATCCCCTGGTGCGCCACAGAGTGCACCAGGGGATTGCGTGACGTATCGGCAATGACTTTACACGCCAGCTAATTGTCATGCTAAGAAAATCGGAACTGAATCAATTGAATTTTCTTTTTTTTCCTTAAAACTTCTGAAAACAGTCAGAGCGGTGCAGCTTGGCATCACTTCCTGAATTGAAACATAAACCAAACAAATCCCTCCAGTGGGCTATTCAAGGTGCCGGGCCAGGGAGGGATTGTGGGTAATGTGCCTCGGCGCCTTTGAACGCCTGCCACTCCCCATAAATAGTACATGACAATGTAATTGTGATTTAAAACGCTATAAATATTGAAGAAGAATTAAAATAATTTATGGAACATCACAGTGTAACAGGGTGTGCGCGCGCGCGTGTGTGTGTGTGTGTGTGTGTGTGTGTGTATGTTTTCCCTCCTTTCACCCATCTCTCACAGAGTATGGCGAAACGATGGGCAGCGGTGGTGCAAGCTGGGAATTCTGTAATTGCTTTTTCTGTCCCTGAAGCCGGCTTCCTGCCTTAAATCAAAAAAGGCAATCTCTGTCAGTAATGGCTCAATTAATAATTAAACACGTGTCTTATCTCCGCCGTGCTCCCCCTATTTATTTTCATCTCTCCGACAGGGATGGCTGCACAAACAGCATTAGCACTATCAATAAAAGGAGCATTAATATCGGCCGCTTTCTCCAAAAACAAATCACGCAGCTCATAAGCCGTCCTATGACTGCGAACAATAATAACCCAAAGATTAATAAAGAAACAAGCCTTATTCTTTGGTTTCCTCCTAAGTATTTTCTCTGCCTGAGCAGAGAGTGTTCGCTAACCTATCTGCCTTCCTGCCAACCTATTCTGCTAAGGATTTGTGCCTGTTTAATATTTAAATTAAATCAAGGGAACACATGAGCTGCAGTTCAGGCTCAATAACAAGCGAGGTGGTGTTGGAAGCGGCGGGGATGGTTTCTGCCGTGCATCCAGAACTAGCAGTCCCCCCCCCCCCCCCCCCCAGCTCCCTATTGCACATACGGTGTGGCTGTCACATACGAGTGCCAAAGGACCAACACCCCCGAGCTTGGCCATAAGTGCTCTGTCAATACAGGGCCATTGGTCCCCCTGATAAAGAAAGCATTTCCAGCGATCCGGCTGGGCTTTGTCAAACAAATCACAGTAGGTACTGGAGGTGAGCTTTACCAGGCTTAGATTCCACAGCGGTGACGGCCGCTTTCAATTCCAGCGCCCGCTAATCTGGCTGCGTGAAGCCTCCGCGGCCCCTGTGTTTTTCCAACAACATGTCTGCCCTCCAGTCATCTGGCCTGCCAGCCAGCCAGCCACACTCTCTCTATCCACCTCCGCTCCGCCCCGATTCAACGGCGGCGAAAAGCTGATTAGTTGGTCAGAAGGTCAACCTCTATTCATTATTTAATGGGCGAGAGGCCGCAAACAGTGAGGCCCGGCCGCCGAGGTTAGTGATACATCACACTGACCTGGCCAGAGGAGAGCTGCCCGGCCGAATACAAACACGCTCTCTCATCTACTTCGCTATGCCTGGGCTGCCCTCAATCCCCCCCGCCCCTGACCTCGCCGCTCCCTCTCCAACCTCCGTCCTGCCTCTCTTCCCTGGCATTCAGAATCCAGCAGACTGTGTTTTATTTTCCTGTAGCTTGCAGTGCAGAGGCAGGCCCGTGGCTACGGCTGGCCCAGGTAACGGAGGAGGAGGAGGAGGAGGAGGAGGAGGAGGAGGCCATAGCTCTTTTTATTGACATGCAGCAAACAGCAGCGGCGGAACAAAGGCCACTCAGCACCTATTGAGAGAGCGGGCCTGCAGACAGGGTGGTTGATTAGTGATTCGACACGGGGACCCTGGACTGTGTAGCACATAATGAGAGCTTAGGGAGAAAGGCATGAGCTGATGGGGGGGGTGGGAGAGGTGGGGAGGGGTACGGCGGAGGCGGGCCGAGGATAGAGGAGGGGAGGGGCGGGGCTCTGCCGCTCAGCCCGTAAGGAATTGATTTCCCACAATAGCAGAGATGGATATATGAGCAAAAGGCTCCATAAAAAAAACCCAGGGTATGGGCAGATCCTAAATCCTTAAGCTACTGCATTGCTACTGTGTTTATATATAAACAGTTAGAGGATAAACCCTAAATCCACTGCCAAGCTAAATGGTTTATGCATCTTTTTTGTTTGTTTACTTCCACGTCAATTAAGCAAATTGGTCCGACATCCCTGACAAGTAGGAGATCTGAAGCGAGTGGGTTTTATATCCATGTCGAAAGGCTTCTATCTCGCCGAATACCACAGTAACCCTGTCTTCACCTTTCATGTAGCCACAGAGAGACTTTAACAGAGAGTCAGATGTGCATGGTGGCAGTTGTGTGTGTGTTTTTTTTTTTTTTTTCTCCTCTTCGTCTGCACGCTCTCTCCTTCCTTTGTTCCGCTGGCCTAATCCAGTATGTGTGGGCCGGTAAGTTTAATGGAAACAATTTATTAAGTCCGGCTTAAAATGCCATCTGCAGCTAAGCCTCCCAAAGCCGCTAAGCTCCTGGTTTCGCCCCGGAGCTTGCTGTGTTCACGCTTACTGTAATGCGCTGTTTAAAATGAGCACAACGGGTCAAAATTAATCAGGATTACAAGGGCACAAATCCACTTCAGAAATGGGTTTTCCACCAATCTTTCTCCTGCTATCCCAAGATGCCCCAGGTTCGCCCGGCGGACCGCACACAACATGGGCGTAGCCTCACACCGCGGCAGGTACCGCTCGGGCAAAATGGACCCCGAGTACCGGAGTCAGAAAATGTCAGTAAATGAACAGGAATTTGATTGGGTGGCACTGGTGCAGAGACATAACAACAAGAGTACAATTGTACTGCTAATCTGAGGACAACAGGACCTCAGATACAGTGCAAGACATACTCATCACTCAGACTATACCTATCGCTCTACAAATACACATACAACATTCAACACAGCTGCTCCACATTCCAAAATGTTCTCCGATATTTCTAGCCCCTGACAGCTAGGTGGTAACTCCCCACCTCCTCCATAGGCGCAGCACTGTGGAGTCTCATAAGGAGGCCTATCCGTAAAGTGTTTATCTGCGCTCTGCGGAGGTGCCCCGTACGTGCTCTGCAGCTACATTTAGCTTTTCATTCGCCTTCAAGGAACTGACAGCTGTAAACTCTGAACTGCAACTCTATCTGATTCAATAAGAGTAGCACCCTGAGCAGAGCACAAGGCTTCATAGTGTTTCTTACTTAAACATGCCATCCTCCAGGAAATCAATAATTTGCAGGAGGTTCAAGACAGGAAATAAACAAAAACCAATAACGGTTAGATAATGCTTGCCCTTTACTGTACCTTCCCAGCTCATAACCACCAACACAGCCAGACGTTCAGCATAGCATCTGCTACCTCTCCAGAGAGAGAATTGCACAGTGTGCGCTGTACTATTATAGGTACTATTAACTTGAATCTATAACAGGTTGTCAACAGACTAGCGATACAGAGACGAAAGCAAAGCAAATATGAGGAGAGGAAAAAGGCTGGGGTGTCTGGGTTTTGCCCAAGACCATGTTCTGTGTGCATAATTACAGCGCACTGCCATCGGTGATTACAATGTTGGTCTTTCCTCTCCTCTATTAACCCTGAACCGTTTCATTAACATGACAGACTGTAGGCCTGTGTGCAATCTGGACTTGACCCCGACTGTTTGTACCCATAACTGCTCACCAAAACAAAGCAGTCCTGGAAGCAGCGCAATGTTGAAATGCGAGAAAGAGGTAAAAGAAACAACACTCATTACCTAGAGAATTGTACAAGCCAAACATCATCAGAGCATTATATATTTATGTGTGCCATAATGTTTGTGCATGTGTGTGTGTGTGTGTGTTTCCATCTGTCTGCGTGTATGTCTCCCAGCCAACAGCTCGACAGGCCTGGTGATCAGAGAAAAGCGGGCTTTCCATTGGTCCCATAGGACCGTGAGCGAGACCGGTAATGGGACACATACGCTGCATACTAAACCAGAGGAAAACAGCCTGTGGGCTGCTCTGCATTACACACACACACATTACACACACACAGAAAAAACAGTCTAGGCCAAAAACAAACACTGTCCTAGAATCCATTACAGCTCAAAACAACAACACTGGCATGGGGAGGAGAGGAAGCTGGTGGCGGCTCTGCAGCCGTGGCATCATAATAACTTCTTCCTCATCATCACCAAATCACTTCATCCCTTCACAGGCATGTCCACCGCCTCACCCGCTCTAACCCCTAATCCTAATCTGGTGCCCTTCTTCTTGTAGGTCTTACACACACACATGCACATTACCCAAACAGGATCCCGTTGATCCGTGTGACAATCAGGAGAGGCTCTGATTGGATTGTCTGGCTGTAATTCCAGGGCCCTAATCCTCAGACTGGCCCTGTGTGCACATTAGCAGGATCCACCGAGGGCCTTCGCTTGCCTACCGACACGGGAGGGGTGTTGGATGCATGTATATTCGAGTGTGTGTGGGTGTTTGGGTGTAAAACAGAGCGAGTGTGTCTGCGTATGTGCTGTCCTCCGCAGCAGAGTATGTTTATGTGCAGCCATGTTCTGTACGGGCGTGGAGGGAAAATAACAACTCAACACCCTGACAGCTGACAACGGCAGTAGTCCAGCGGACCAGTGGAGAGCAGAGGGAGTCGGACGCGGTCTAGTTGTTTTCTAAACCATGCAAGTCTGGAAGTCGTTGTCATTGTGAACGCCGGTTTCACGAGGCCGACGTCGGTCACAGGTCATCTGCATCACACAGCCAGCAGGCCTGGCTTCCCTCCTCCCTGTCTGCCACGCTTTTCCACTCAACAGTCGAAGCTACTGTGCTAAGCAAGCAGTCATATGTGCCTGAGTGGAAAACCTGGCTCCCACAGTGGATGCAGTGACCTAAATTACTTAACGTTTATAATATATTGCCATATAGTCTGAGTGTTGAATCTATTATAATTAGTGAAGTAAATAAAATACTACTAGTTTATATAAATCAACTGCATTTTCAGTATAGCATTTTTTTTTCCTTAAAAAGGAGCGTTTCTCTATATAACTGTTTCTGTATATAAATACATGGACAGAGGGCAGAGGCACTGCTTCCTGATATGAACAGACAGGTGCTCTTTGGGAGGGACAGGTAGATTCAAACTGATACCGGAAAATTTTGGATCCATTACTTGCTGGTAAAAAAACAAATTCTAAAACCCAAAATGACCCAAAATGAAAACCAAGACACTCAAGCGAAAAAGCAAAAAAAGACAAAAAGTCTTTATCACATGGGTCATTACAAATGGCCGCATATCATACCAATTTGTAATCTAAATATAAATACATCTATATATTTATATAGTTATATAGTTATATATAGTTTGACACTATGTCCTATGATGTATACCACAAATGTACCTCATAAAAATGTATGCCCGGCGAGTAAGCTGTATTCTGCAAATAAAAAGTTAACAGAGTAAACTACATCTAGCTACATCCCTGATTGTAAATACATGGCGGTGTCCATTATAATGACATTTTTAACAGTCCAGTTGAGGCGGGTTGATCTATTTGTCCAATCTGGCCCGCAGACACGGACCCCCCCCCCCCCCGCACCCCCTCCTCAAATGGCCACATTTTACACTGTTCTCCTCCAGCTCCTTCTCCCCTCTGCTTGTGTTAATGGCCCTGCTTCCTGGTCCCTGCCCTGGGGGGACACGCTCTGCATGCTGCTATCTGTCACTGGGAGGCTGATCTCCCCTCCCCACCTCCCTCCTCCCTCCTCCCTCCTCGCCCCCCCTCCATCCAGGCCTTCACACCCCTCTCCCTGCCCGAACCTGACACACATCCTCGCATTTAGTGAATATTCAGGTGCAGAGTAGACGGCGCCATATGCCCACATGCTATCCTTGACATGCACAATGCACCGACACGTATATGTGGGTGTGTGCACACGGGGACACGCAAACATACAAAACCAATGCATGCGTGAACACACACACACACACACACACACACAGTGTTTTTGTTGTCTGGGGGGCTGACAAAGCTCTCTCTCCCTCTCTGTCTTTCTCTCTCTCTCTCTTTCCTCTGGCGTCCATTACGGTCCAGGCCTGCTGTCAGAGAGCTTGTATTGCCTGAGGGGAAGTTCCCATTTGCGGGAGCATGTGGCGGGGAGGCTCTAAATCCCCTCTAATGAACCAATATGTAGGAGGGCTAAGCCTTTGGCGGGGTCGTCCAAAAAACGCCACTCCGCACCCGGGCAAAAATGTATGCATATGTAGTCACCAGACCTTGTTTATATCTGCTGACATTTAAATCTGAATGGGAGCTGGAGGATTAGGGCGGGGGGAGATTTGGACTCATTCGCGAACCCGGTTGTTGTTGTGTGTGTGTGTGTGTGTGAATGAGGCAGAGGAGGAGAGGCTGGAGGGGGAATGGAGAAAACAGACTCTTACCTTTGGGTGTGGTGGGCGAAAAGAGCTTCTCAGATCCTACATCAGACACCTGGAAAAACAAGAGGAGACAGACCGTTAGTGGATTTGTTGGGTGGACGGTGGATGCGTGGCGATCATTGCTCATTCCTGTTTAAAAAAAGACTGACTCACATGATCGAGTGAACACAAGCGCTGAAACACATTTTTTTTCCCCTGTCCCGGCAAGGTTTTATTCAACCACAAATGTGGACACAAGTGTTTGGAGGCAAAGTCCAACTCCCACACAACATTATATGGACAGTCAACAGACCACAGCCAACTAGGAGAGCTCCCTCTGTACCCTACAGATCCTCTCTGCCTTCTTCCTGTGAAGGTAACATTAGGGGGCACTGTTGTGCCACCTGAAAGCCCTCATAAGGGATGCTGTCAAAGAGAAGAGGAACCCAGCAAGGTGGCTATGCAGCATCAGAGGACAAAGGCCCCTGCATACACACCAACTCTCGCAAATCTCATTTTGTTCTGCAATGTATTTGAATGTAACAATGTGGCCCTTAAAGCAATATGCTTGTTTCACATGCAATGATAATATCAGCCTACACCGGTAGTAAGCTGATGTATCCAAATCTGTTGATCTGTTGACTGCAGGAGTCAAAAACAGTGGTGACCGAGTTGGCAGATATGAATGAGAGTCAATAGGAGAAGAGAAAACCCGGTGACTTAGTCAAATGGAAGTCAAGTCAAATAGTTGAGGGAGAAAGGCATCTGACTATTAAGTGATAGTGGAGACGCGTAGACTAAACACTGCAAGGTATTTTCCTCTGCGCTTCAGATGTATGTGTAGATTCTGGCAAGCGCTTCCCGAAATCAAAACACACCATACATTTTTACAAAAATACACAGACACAAAATATTTAAACACTGAGAGGACACCGAGAGGCAGTAAATCCACACACAACCCCGGTGTTGTGCAAAATACCGTAACAAAAAAAATGGATGTGCTTGGAAGTTAACATTAACAATGAACATCCTCCTTAGCCTGTAATGTCAGCCTATACAGGGGCTTTGTGTAAACTCACGGTTTCCTTCTGCGTTAGCGCCTCTCATCTGGGATCTGCAGACTTGTAAAAAGCAGCAAGAGCCGAACATATGTTCCACCCAAAGGGCCCGAGTGTCCTTAACTGCCATGCTCGTATTTTATGCGGCACAAAGGGAGCATATGTAAAGAATGAACAGTGAATCAGAGTGAGTGCAAGAGAGACAGAGACAGAGAGAGAAAGCAAATGATTCTGTAAACACAGATGGCCGTCCTTGGCATCCCGCTCATTCTTCACAAGTGTTTTGAGGACGTCCTCTTCTTTCCAAGACCTCCCAATCTCTCCTCCACTGCCACTGTGTTACTGTTCTCCACCATGTTTGTCTGTCTATGCTCAATGTCTTGTCTCGCCGCTAACCACAACAGCGCTGATTCTCTCAACAATTTGCTTAGTTCACACGGCGGCCATGTTTGATTTACGTCACATTTAGGGGTGGCAAACCTTACCTGGAAGACAGCGAAGCAGATGTAAACAGAGTCTTTGGACAAAAAACCTGAAATATACCAAAATTATCCTTTGATATTGTGGAGTTGAGCAGAGCAGGAGAAGGTAGTTAGCTAATGTTAGCAGTCAGCTAGACTACTTCATGCCGTTATATCACCCAGCATTAACAGACTTTATATTTAGTATTAGCATAACATTATGCTTCATATTCTTAATGGCGCTTCTTTGAAAGTAAAAATGTCTGTCTGCTAGCTAACGTTAGCATTAGGTAACTTTAGCTGGTTAAAACCGCTACTAGTTGTTGGCTACAACTTACACAATTACAACCAAGTTGGTTTGGATATTACAGCATTTTTGTCCACAGACAGTTGAGTCTTATGCTTCACTATCTTCCAATAGGGTTTCCCTCCCTGAGTATGATGGAAATCAGATATGGCTGCCAAGTGAATGAAGCTAATAACTAGCAAAAGAGGTCAATAACTGGTCTTTAGTTTTGTCTCGATATGAGGAGCGGGGCAGACAGAAGTGAGAGCTCTGTTTCCTCTTACAGTAGAGGAGAGGAGAGACAGAGCGTTGTGCATTGCCCTCTTTCAGTCTCCCAGAACCGGGGCGCCAGGCTACAACACAGGCTCTTTGTTAGCTTTGGACGACATTAAACGCTTCAGTACCAAGCCTCGGCACTGTAGCAGCACAACCTCAGCCCTGAATCGCGGCCCCGGAGGCCCTGGGAGAAAAATATGGGCTCAGAATGAAATGAAGCTTGTCAAATGGACACGGGAGTTGGCTCAGGGGCTCGCTCAGTGTGGCACGGGGTCACAGAAGCAAAAAAAGACGGGGGTAGGTCATGCCATAACCCGCTATAACCATTAAAACAACTGTTATGACCAGAGCGGTTATCCAGAGAGTGAGGGAGACATAACATGTTCCTGTGAGAGAGAACAGAAAATGTTGTGTATGCCGAGCGCCTAGACAACCTAGATCTATTTATTCCTCTCCACTCCATTTTGACTGTGCAGTGAGCTGTTTTATATTCCGAACGTATTCCAAGCAACATCAACAACCAATATTTAGCTTTTAATGCTCTGTTTTGCACCTGCCAAGTCTGAATGAGTCAGTCGTATAATCCACAATTACAAGGCCGGCTTACAAAAGCACTTCTTAAAAAGGCATGTCAAAGCAGAGCCCTGATTTGGCTAGCCGTTGTTTTCGCAGAACTTTCTGGGTTTCGCCGGTCGAGTTGACATTTTTTCGCGGGGCCGTGCTGCTGGCGGCCCGGGCTGCCTGCGGTTGCGGCGCGCAGAGGTCATGTATAACAAATTCTTCACACTCTCTTTGTTGAGGGAACCCTGGCTGCCATTAAAAACAGGCCGGGAAAGACGAGACAGAGGGGGAATAGAGAGAGAGGGAAAGAGACAGACAGAAGGAAAAAAGAGGAGCAAAGGCCAGGTTTTCCAAAGGAAATGGGGAAATTTAACCATTTCAAAAAAACAAGGGGGGAAATTCAAGCCACATTGCCTGGGAGCCAAAAGCCCTTGGAGCGGGCCGCAGGAAGCCTGACCTTTGTGGGGGCCGTCTGCTATTTGAGCCTGGGGCTTCGGGGGCCAGGCCTCCTCTCTGGAGGGCCGTCAGCAGGCCTCAGCTTTCCTTCCCTATTCTATTCATTAGCCATGCTTTATGATTCAGCTTCCTCTGAGCCACACAAGAGCTCCCTGAGGAAAGAGGCTGCTGGAGAGAGGGAGAAAAAAAGGGAGTGAGACAGAGGGAGGGAGGGAGGGAGGGGGGGGGGGGGGGGGGAGCAAGGAGGAGGTCATAGGGCCCAGCCGGGGCTCAGCTCTCAGCAGCTGTGAAATCCTCCCGTTTCCTCGCCAGGCGCGAAAGGGAAAGAGAGGGAGAAAGAAAGAAAGCAAGGGAGGCCGGGGGGGGGTGGGCTAGTAAACCCACCAACAGAGTGCTAACTCCCCGAAGAGCCACACGCAGAACCATAATTCCCAGATTTAGGGAATGCCAAATTACAAATTACACTGCTGTTTGTTTTAAAAAGTCCCCCAACTTCCCTGAACACCAGTGACTTATTGGCTGCATAAATCTCCAGATAATAGCTGAACCGCAGAGGGAGAGCAGAGAGGCAGAAAACCTCGCCAGCATTAAGTGAGACATTTACTGCGAGGCATTTCTGCATTTGCTGTCACAGCAAAGAAGCGGGGGGAGGGAAAAAAAAAAAAAATCTTTGGCAATTTTCAGACGTCCACATCGCTTTTACTTAACAGCACCGCGAGCTAATTAATTTAGAAAATCTGAGACAAGCTTAATTGCATTCTTTTAGTGTTAAAACGCTTCCACGCTTCATTTTTGCACAATGGGCCCGACTGAGCGGGGCGATGCAGGCGGCGAGGGAGGGCGGTAATCAACTGAATGACCTTCAGGCATGAATTTATGAAAGGCATTGATCAGTTAAGGCAGTGATTTCACCAAGACAGGAAGGTCAGCAATTACCCAGATTCAATTAACCTCATTTAGTAAAGACTGCTGAGAGACCAATTTCTTTCCCCGCTCCCCCCCACCCGCCCAGCCCCCTGCTTTATATCAAACGGTCCCCGGGCCGTCCGTCTACCTTTTGATCTGAGCGCTCCTACTGCATGCCCCGCATTCCTCGGCGCTGAGCAAAATATCTCCGAACAGGAGAGGAAGAAATACCGCGGCCAGAGGTTAGGTAAACCCAGACTGAATAAAACGAAATTCCAAATACCCCCCCCCTCCACCCCCACGAAGCAGCCAAAGCCCTTCCCCACCCCGGTATAAAACATAATTTTTTTTACACAGGCTGGCAGCGTTATCACAACAGCTGCAGCATGAAAACAAAGAAACCTGTTAGTAGGCTTTGTTGTGGGCTCGCGCCTGCAAAGCCTATAATTACAATTTAGTTCTGAGTCATTTGGCACATGCTACGTTCTTGACAGACTGTTGTAGGACAACTTCCCCTTGGTAAGGAGGCTAATCTTAACACTCATAGACCAAAAACCAGATATGGACCAACAGTGGTTGTAAATGAGAAGTTTTCCAAAATGAGATTTCAATCACTTGAAAGCAGAGAGACATGCTCTTGCAAAATGATTGACAGCACAACAAAACAAAATACAGTATCTTTTAAAGACAGTACAAAACTTAACTTCTTGGTTGACAAAATGACACCACTTTTACAGAATGGATGTTATTCCATAGCTATAACCATAGGCAGAGGAAAACAACTGTATGCATATCAGTGCCGCGCTTTACTATTGTGTAATTGAGCGTAATAGAGCATACCCAACAAACACAGCACAGTGCTGTGCATACCTCCCTGACAGCCAAATGAGTGGGTTTGATGCCTTGAGGGAGGAGGAGGCAGTTGACGCTCCTGTATCAGTACATGGTTAGCCTGGACCAACAACACAGTACAGGGTGGGGGAGAGAGAGAGAGAGAGAGAGAGAGGGCACACACTCTGACAGGGGGCGAGCGAGCTCTCAATTACCCTGGCAGAACCTCTCTGTCCGTGGACCCCCAACCTCAACACCTCCCACCTCTACACACACACACAGTATTAATTTGCTTCCCCGCTCGGTGTTTCATCACTGTCAACTTCCTCCTTCACTGCCCTCTCCTCCTCCTTCTCCTCCACCTTCTTCTCCACCTCCTTCTCCTCCTCTCTACCGCCCGCCATTTACTGTCACCCAAAGTTCCCTGTTCCCTCTCTCAACAGGTTTAGACCAATATATATAGGGCCGATATTGGCCTAGTGAGCGCTGTCCACCTCCAATATGATGAATATAATACAGTTTGTTTGACTGCATATTTATTGTATCATTGCTCAATACTACACTGGTTGTCTATGGGAAACCCTTGACCTGAATTGATTCTAATGTGATATTTTGATTGGAGTATGCGTATACAGTATATATAGCATTATTATTATTATTATTATTATTATTGTTAGGGGTTTCAATGGAGTTTTACTGTCACATGATGGTCTAAATGCTTCTTTCACAGGCTTTTCCACCCATTCAAGAATTAAATTGTTGGAGAAATTTGAATACTTGTCATTTTTTGGTAGGTGTGTAGAGTGTGGACGCTTTTAAAGTTCATGAATAACATCACAAAATATTGGCTATTGTGAGCTTAAATCCCCAAAATATTAGGATGTTTTCACACCTGATAATCTGCTTCGTTTGCACCTGATGCGAGAATGATACATTGTTTCGTTTTTCAGCTGGTTCAATTGTAAATTGGCTCCGGTAATTTGGTAAACATACAACAAAACCCTCACAACTTCTGCCTATACTAGATCTTATATCATGGAGACTCTAGAGGATTACGCATATGAATGGCTGTCATGAATAAAATAATAATAAATAATTTAATAATACGGACATTTTGAGGAAGAGGCTGCAATCAGACAATCTTATCACAGAAGAAGGCTAGCTCTGATGACATCCTACCATGACTTGTTGCCATTTGCCATACAGGACGAGTGAGGTGAGTTGGTCCATTCCAAACTATAGAGCTGCAATCATGCAAAAATCCCAAAAAGTTGATCCATGCAAACGCTAGTTTCACCAGTCACCAAAACAGGATGTGAAGACGTCGTTTTTAACCAATAAAATTCAGATTAAATGGGTCGCTTCCTGAGATTGATTCGAATGGTGTTCTCACCAGAAATGAACCGCTCCACAGTTCACTTGGAAGCGGCCTGAGACCAGCTCTTCCAGGTGGACCAGAGAGCGGTTATTTGGTCCGCAGCAGGGTTCGATTAGGATGCTCACACCACCCCAAACGATCCGAACCAAGGGGGTAAACGCTCCGGGGTTCCATTCAAACGGACTAAACAAGGCTGGTGCGAAAGCACCCTTGGTATCGGTCGGACCCTACTAGTGGCCCTCTTCCCTCTGTACATGTGGGAGTAGCTGGCCGCTTTGATAAACATTTCCATCAGCACCCACTCAGGACCCTGGAGTGCCGCCGCCCTTTCACCCCGGACGCCTCCTCTGCTCCGGGTTCCTCGCCTCGCCCACAGATGCTACGTTAGCGATTAATGCCGCGTCAGCCATGCACGGCAGGCCTAGGGCTCCCGGGCTGCAACGGGAGACACCAAATTAATTATCTCCCCTGCATTTGTCCTTCTCCCCCCCCCCCCCACCCACCCACCCACCCACCTCCTCCTCCTCCTCCTCCTCCACCCCCCCCCCCCTCCGTTCCAGAAACTTAATGACCTCCCGAGCGGTCGTTTATTATAAGCTGCAGAGCTGTTACGCTTTCCCAGGGCAGGGGAACAGCTACTAGCTACCCTACCTCCAACACCCCCCCCCCCCCCCACCGCCACCCACCCAAACCCCCCACCCACCCGCCGCTGCTGCCGCCGCCGCTCGCTTGTCAGAACAGGTGTGGGCCAGCAAGACTGCGAAACCCCCCAGCGAGCATGATGGGAAATACAGCGAGGAGGGAAGAGAGAGAGAGAGAGAAGAAACCCTCCCACGCAACTGTCAACCAACAGATACTCGCCTCAACTGGAGCATCATTAAGATGATAATGAATTCCATAGTGACCGTGCAGAATGGAGTGGCCTCCCCTGCACACACAACACACACACACCCGCATAAACCTCTTTATATTTAGCCCCGAGTGCCATTTTCATAGCCACCTATGACGTGTGTGTGTGTGTGTTTGTGGTGGTGGGGGGGGGCTGACGACTCCTGCTCCTCCTCCTCCTCCTCCACCTCCTCCTCCCCCCCTAGCAACAGAGGCAGGGAAATGAATGCTGACGAGAGAGAGAGAGAGAGAGAGCGGGGAGGGAGGGTGGGGGGGGGGGCTTCGAGCTTTGTGTAAAATATTACCCTTCGTCTCACTTACCACCACCCTGCACCCCCCCCCCACCCAACACACACCGCACCCCCCCCCCCCCCGGCTGTGCAGCAGTTGCTAGCCCTTATCACGGCTGCCTGTCAGTTTAGTATACAAATTAGCAGTCTATCAGGGGAGTGCAGGGGCCTGTTTCATCAGCAGGGAGAAGGGCAGAGGCACGCATCGCATTAAAGCCTCTCGCCCGCCGCAGACAGAGAGGGTCACAAATCAGCGGCGCGGCAGGCCCACAGCCAGCACTAACCAGATAAGGAGAAATGAAGGAAAAAGGACGTGACATATTTTTTTATTTTTTTTATTTTTTTTTCCCCGGACCCCGCTCAAAAAAAAAAAAAAAAAAAAAACTCCCCGCGAAGGAGCCGGGGATGGAGGTGGGTAGGGATGGAGGAGGTGACAAATGAGAATCTCAACCCCCAGAGCCTAAACAGTAAGAGGAAAAAAAAATGACGTCGGAATAACAGGGAAAGAATGAAAAAAAAAAAAAATAAAAAAAAACAGCGAATCCCTGTTTAAAAAACAAAACGGCAATGACAGAGTCGGAGGAGGCGCTTTCAGTTGATTATTGCAGGAAATTAGGGCCGGCGCGTTCCCACTTTCCCCTGTGAAGTGAACCTGCGCGTGTTAATACCAGCAGAGACAAAACGGCTGCAAAGGGCTCTCATTAAGCGGCATAATGCAATGAGGCACAGTCTAAATTGCGGCAATAAAAGCCGACAGACAAATCATCTCGACCATCGCTATCCATTTAACTCAATTAATGCAACACCGGATCTGAGCTCAGCGGTATAAAAGCACGCATTGGCTCTCCACCCCCTGTCGGCTGAGTGTGTCTGTGTGTGTGTGTGTGTGTGTGTGTGTGTGTGTGGGGTGGGTGGGGAAGGAGGGGGGTGGCAGCCGATGAGAGGCAGATAGTATTATCTTTCTTAGGGTGAGATAAGGGTCAGCGTGGCACAGCCATTGCACTGTGATTAAGTCCTGCTCGAGACCACAGCAATGGGGCGAGAGGGAAAGAGAGAGAGAGGCAGAGAGAGAGAGAGAGAGAGAGAGAGATAACGACAACGGGAGACAGAAAAACAGAAGCAGGAGATAGCAGTGGCGCGGCGCGGCTCGGCTCAGCGTGGAAAGGGCGTGGCCTTCTTCTCCTCTTTTTTTTTTTAATGTCAAAACGTGTGCCAGCGGAGATAAGAGGCGCGGGGGTAATCTCCCGGTGGAATCGAGGGGGGGGGGGGGGGGGGCTGTTCTTCATTACACCCCGGCCCACGATAGGGATCTAGACTACCGGTGGCTTCTCCCGGCTCTCCGGGCTCCTCGGCAGCCCGAGATGGCAGATAGCCCCTTTAAGACACGGCTCGCCGCTCCCCGATTGGCCGGTCAACAGCCGCGGCCCAAATCCCACCTCCTCCGGGGGGGGGGGGGGGGGCAGCGCTGTGAAGGAGGTACGATAGGACGGGTCACGGAAACTCGCCGTCCCCCCCCCCCCACATCCACATCATCCTTTTGTTGTAAAGCTTTTACCCCTATTGTCAGTGTGGGAGGTGGAAAATAAAAAAAGCCTATCTGGATGTTATTGTCTGAGAGGCAGGATAACAGACAGGCGGATTATTTCAAAGACAGCTTTCTCCAGAGCTCTCACAATGCGGCACCGTTGTTGCTGTGGAGAGGATCCTGGAGGAGATAATAATAATATTCCTAGTCGGAGCCTTTGCTGCAGTAGAGCTCCCTCCTAACAGAGAGATACACATCATTCTGACTGGCCCGCCGTGACATAATCGCCCTGCGGAGAGCTGCAGGCAAGCTTGGTAGGCAAACCACCTCTCACTGCAGCTTGTTAAGAGAAAGGTGGCTTTAAGCGCCGCTCAATAGAAACTCCTATTGAACTTGTTTTTTTTTTGTTTTTTTTACTCCATCTGAACAATGTCTAGGTGAGTCATAGCCCACCCCGGGCTACACAAGTTACATTCTTCCTTTCTTTCTCTCTCTCTCAAGACCGTACTGCGCTTTTGACTTGGAAGAATTTGCTAAGAGGGGAAAAAGAAAAAAAAAAAAAAAAAAAACAAAGAAAAAAAAACACCCCGGCTCCTCGGATCTTAAATAATGCAGCGATAAAAAAGCGGTGACCCTTTCTCTCGCCTCAACCCACACACAGTGAATTTTTTCTGCTGCAGTGAAAGACGGCGCACAAAAAGGGAAGAAAAGGCAGAGCTGGCACTACATGGAAATGTGCGGTAGGCACCGGTTCGCTCCTCTGGGCACGGACACCTTTAATGAGAGGAAAAAATGCGCGGCGAGAGGCACAGCTCACCCCGGACCATGCCAGTGATTTTGAATAATATGAATCACCTCCCCTCTAACACAAATAAATGTTGCGCTAATGCCGGTGGGAGTTCGGGGCTCCCCACTTCTCATCTGCATCCCACGGCTTCCCGAACCCTACACCCTGCGCGCACAGGATCCCCGTGACCCCTGACCTTTTTCCCGGCCGGGCTCTCCGCTGAGCTCGCACGGGGCCAGCAGTGTATCGGGGGGGGGGGGGGGGGTTAGCTGTTTATGCCGGGTTCAGTAACGGCATCTCTCCTCGACTACGACGGCAGCTGAATTGAAGCGAAGGGGGATTTAGGAATTCAGCCCGGCATTCCGCTCGTATGTCAGCCGCCAGCGTGAAAGTAGGCCAGCCTCTCAGGATCAATACAGCCACTTGTCTCGCAGAGGAATGAGGGGGAAGTCGGGGAGGACAGGAGGTGGCGAGCGGGGCGGGGGGGGAGGCGGAGGGGAGTGGAAAACTTAAATAGCGGGGGCAAGGACAACTGGCACCTCTTGCAAAAAACGCCCCCCTCCCCAGTCCGGCCCGAACCGCCGCCCCCCCCCCCCCTCTTGCCACTCAAACGGACACCATCCACCCCCCTGGCACAAGCAGACACGCTATGCGCTATATAAAGGAGGCTCGGACCCGCTAAAGCCCCCCCCCGGGGTCATGTTGGAAAAGGGACGCGGCACGTTAAGTGGAATTTACTTTTGAAGCGGACACCGGACCTCGGGTTTCTGGCAGCTGTAACCCAAGCCTCTCTCCGAGGCCTCGCCGCGGGGGTCGGACAGGACACCCAACGCCCCGGCAGCCCCCTTTTAAAAATACCTCCACCACTCAGCTGCCCTTATAAATAGAGGTGGTGTTGCCTCAGCGTTATGCGTCGGTGTTTACGACGGACGGGGCTTAATTTTACCGCTAAACACGGTGGCGTTGAGAGGGCCAGAGGCGGGCGAGGGGACGCGGTTCGTTTACAGCGCTTGCTGCTTGTTGTGTGTAAGCCGAAGCTGAAGAGGAGGCTGGTCGTGCTGTTAGTGGGTTGAGTGAGTTGAGCTCTGAGGCTATGGTGGGAATTTAATATTGAAACGGCACCCCGGCAACCCACGGTACGCCCCCCCCCTGCTGCGTCACCGCCGCGCATCCTTTATTTAGACCGCGGTGTTGTGTTTTTATTGATGTCTTTATTCCCCTGCATGAATACATGACAGGGTCCTGACTCCGGCATGTCATGGAAGCCGGTTTATTACGGGGCAAGCGGGCGCCTAGACTGAGCTATGAACTCCCCCGTACATCTCCCGACTCTCATGACACGGCATAGCGCGCGAGCTCTCCTGTCATTGGCGGCCCAGATGTGTGACTTTATGAGCGGGGGGGGGCTGGCGCGTATAAATAAACGCGATGACATATCGGCGGGACATGCCAGGAGCTTTGCTCTTTGGGAGAAGAAGAGGCGGGTGGGTGGGGGGTGCCGCTGAGCTAACCGCGTACCTCTGGGGAATGCGGCGCAAGCTAGTTTAACGCCAACGCGACAACTGCGGAGACCTTGTGAGAGAGCTTATGACTTTAGACTTCACACTTACTGTGGAACATCGGCCTGGCATACCACACCGCGACCTGACCTTGTGACAATGGCTGCGGTGCCGGTGGTTTTCAATTACACAATCATCCGTTGCTGCAACCGAATGGGAATTAGTCAAGAACACTGTGTAGAAACCTATGGCATCTATGGTTGATAGTGTGGCGTAAATGCCTGTGTGACACCCTGTCAAGACTTGATTGGTAGGGCTCTTTCAACCTTGCAGTGGGTTTAGAGCGCTACATCATTACTATTGTGCACTCGCACTCTGTTCTTATTATGCACAATAAAAAACATCCAAATGCAGAGGTGCTATGTATTTTGTCAGAAAAGAATCTAATTATTATCAGCTTTGGTCTCTGGTGGGCCCTGGTGAACTCAGCGTAAACCTGCAGGCAGTTATCTCTGATTATAATGTAGCACCTGTAGAGGAATTTGATCTGGCATGCATCTGAACACAAATCCCCAGACGGGCCTATGTTAGAGGAGGGCAGGGGGGGGAAGAGGATATATTTGAGGTGTTTGCATGGCTGCAGCAGATTTACGAGCAAGCGCTGCAGAGAGGACCATTAAAAGTTGTCGGCCATGCCAAGTATATGCAGAGCATCATTCGCTCTGGATTAAAATATAATGAAGCAAGTAAAGGCAACTTTGTCTTACATGCAAGTCCTTAAATTATTCATGTGGAAAGAAAAAACAACAGGCAAAGAATTTTCCCTGGAGCACTAATACCCTTTTCTGGGGCTCGCTCATGATGGCAACAATGAATATCTTAGCGCTTGTTAAAAGCTTTGTTTTCCTCGGGAGTCTCGGGGTATGAGTGAACTCAATGAGCAAAAAGGACGCCAAGTCACATGCAGAGGCCAATCATTTTCACTTGCAGCATCTTGGCTCCAGCGAGGTTATTGGAGGGTGTGTACATTATGCATTGTATTGATTTCTGCGTATGGTGTATGGGAAGAGGCAAGGTTAAACAGCTCATTACTGCAGCGCCAGATCGCCTTAACAAAGCTGTTTCCTGTCAATAAAGCAAACCTGTCTATTATGCTCTCAAACTACCTCTTAAATGTTGACTCGTCTCTTTCAAAGGAAGCCCGCTCTAGTGGCTGAGTGTCTACGCGATGCTGATAGCTGATGTAATTAGTTGTGTCATTTACAAACGGGCACTTGTTTTTTTTAAAGACCCTTACGGTAATTCTATGGCAACCTTTGTTTCCTGTAACTTCATTTCAGTGTCTGCACATTACAGAAACACTCAACCTGGCTCAGGTGGCTTCTGTCTGTATTTGAATAGGAGATATGCTAACAGATGGAGTCAAGGCAGCAGCTTGTGTGTTCAAGCAGCCCTTTCTCACATTTGAGAGAATCCTTGGATTAGTGGACCCAGGCTGCGGGGCCTTCATATGCCATTCACTGCTCAGCGGAGTAGGGATAAAGCCGATTGGGGGATATGTGGATGTGTGTTTGCATACCGTGTCTGTCGGCGTTAAAGAGGCATTGTGGTTGGACGGTGGAGGCCATTGTAAACAGAGTTCCCGGAGAAAAAAGGTGGATGAGACAGCCAGAGGAGCCTAAGCCTCATCATCCAGGATCGGGACTCTGAACTCTCAGAGCATCCCAGGACCAGAAACAGCCGACAGCAGCCTCGTCGGCCTCTAACTCATCTCCTCTACAAACCCCACACTCTCTCTTTCTCTCTCTGTACTGCTTAAAAGCTTCAGCTGAGAGCAGGGAATTTAATCAAGTGTTAAAAGCTGTGAGGCTGGGCACAGCAGGATGAGGAAGAGGGGAGGGGAGGGGGTACGGGATGGGAGAGGGTTGTGGGTGGGCGAGCCTAGCTCCCAGGCATGTCTTCTTCGTGCTGCTCTTGTTATTCCCCGACAACAAGGGTCCTCAGAGCATGCCTGGGATTGTTTGGAGGCGAAGTCAGCGGAGGATGCACAGCCATTGTTGGGAGGAATCGGGGGAGTTGGGGGTCGAGACTGGTACATTTTTAACAGCCCCGTTTTCGGTTTCTGCTATTAATGTCTTTTCGACTTGCTCAGGTGCATCTCAGCAGGGGGTTGCCCAGCTGGCCCCCAAGAACCTGCCTGGCATCCCTCCCGCCCCATGCCACCCCCCCCCCCCACACACATATAATTGGAGACCCGGTACGCTCTGCTGCACCCCTGTGCCTGCCCTCCCAATACTCTGATCCCCGCCCAGGCCGCCACCCACCCCCATGATTGACAGGCCGCTGGCGGGATGCCAGTGTGGGGAGGCGAGAGCTTCTGGTAGAGTGCCCTCCCACCCACCACAGATCAATACCTCCATACGCAATTAGAGCAGCTGAAACAGATGCGCTCGCAGGCTTCAACGCTTTCCCTACACCATCCACCACCATGCATGACACCCCCCCCCCCCCCCTCTCCCCTCCCCACAAAAACAATCTACAGGGTAGGGACCTACCACTTCTCCCACTGACTCTCCTGACAGATTCTACTCCCAGTGTCCCTAAGGGGTTCGTGCTACTTTAGCGATGCTTCCAGAGCACTGGGGTACACACTGACAATGCAGGGGGCATGTCTGGGCCCATGTGGTGGTGATGGGCCAGTGGAAACACTGCCCCCGTCACCCCAACCTCCTGCTGGGAGAGACTTTAACCTGTTTCTCTGACAGCTACACTTGTTCTGTCAACCCGCCCCCACCCCATCACTAACAGGTGGCCTGTCCCTCACAGCAAAGTCATTTGCCTTGCACAGCGGTAGTCACGGATAGCCCCAGCCAAGTTGCATTCAGGTCTCCAGCATTACAGCTCAGGCCCAAGAGAGAGGCAGTTACAGCATGTGCAGAGGAAGGGGCTGGGGGATGGAAGGCAGAAAAACCTCCTCCGATCAAATAAATGCCACTGTAAGCACAAGTGACAAGTCTTGTTTGGGGTTGTCCCTGCGCAGGGCCTGAAAGGCCAGCGCTGCCTCATCTCCTCGGCTATGTCTGCGAGCAACGTGGGTGGGTGAGGGAGGGAGGGAGGGTGAAATGTCTGATTGGTGCCATAGCCGAGAGTGAGAGCAGCCCAATTATATTTCCTATCCCTCAAGAGTCGGCCAGCCCCCTCCGGCAGAGCGAAGCCCCTGCCATCTCTCCTCTCCTCACCTCTCAAGACACTGCAGATAGATAAATAAATGACAGGCCCGTTGGGGCTTGGCCCAGCCTCCCAGAATACATTGCAGCAGCTGCCTGCCTGCCTGCCTGTCCGTTCGCCTTCACCTGGCATTACCGCAGATAGACATTTTTCACATTATTATCGTTGCATCGTCTCCGTGCCCTGTTCACTCACTGAGTCGTGGTTGATGATAGCGGCAGAGGACCGGAGGAGATAGGAAGGAAATGTCTCTTGTCAAAGTCGGCATAGCCTAGCTCAGCAGAAATTTAACAAGTTCCCTGGGCTCTCTCCATTCGCTCTCTGACGGAGCAGGGAGCCAGGACATGGCCTGCTGACAGCCCTGGGCATGTCACTGTCACTGACACTTGATAGGCCAGAGAGAGAGAGAGAGGAGAGAGAAAGAGAGAGAGAGAGACAGAGAGAGAGAGAGGCAATAGGTCTCAAGCCTGCAAGACTCACTTAACTCAGCTTTGTGCTCCTTCCATATGAAATATACCAATTCAAATCAGCGCTACAGGTTGTGAATCTGAGGCAACAAATAATATAAGATCCCCTTCTCTAATATAACAGAAATGTACACTAACCTTAAGCCTCAATCTGTTTACACAAGGGGATTTTTTAAAGGATAACTCGCCTCCATTGCATGGCGAACGGCCATCTTTGGGGCGTCACTGTAAAATGTTAGCAACATGACAGAAAGTCAAATATCACAGGATGCTTGTGTTTTTCAGTAATAATTAGGTTGGAATCCACAGAGAAAAACTCCATGTGTACGAGCATTTTTTCCGCCGCACTCTCACCACTCCCCGATGGTTAAACCCAAAACCAGATGTTGCGGATCAGTGCGGATAAAAAACAAGCCGAATAAAAGTGGAGGACGGAATGGTACGCATTAACTATAATCAAAAAGAAACAAAAAGGAGAGCAGGACGCTTTAATTACTTCTCACATATAATTTGGTTTTGTGGGGGCAAGCCAGACACTGCCAAGAAAAGCAAGATGAAAAGGGACTTAAATTACATGGGGAGAGAAAGTGCAGAGGCCTTTTACACACGGTCCATCCATTCTCCACAACAACTATAGACAAGGCTGATGACTAGCCCCAAAATGGTGTTTCCAGTAAATTGTTCATGGATACAGACCATGTTGACCAACTTAGATCCAGAAACCAGCATGGCCATAACTTTAAGAGAGGTGGTGAAACATAGTGACTGCAGGCTGGAAACAAAAACATGTCTGAACAATGTCTAAAACAGCCTGTTGTGTCACACATTGTCCAAGACGATCCACATCATAATATTCTATTGCTTTGCTTAAGTGTACAACTTTTAAAAATCCCTTTAATAATGTGAATTTAAATGATTTGTTATGCCACTCTGCTGAGTAGTTGAGGATACGCCCTGTTTGGCCACTGGAGAGAGCTTGGATGGGGCCTGAGCGAGGCGCTCTATGAATCTACTCCATAGCCGTCCTCTGTTTGCAGAGTCTCTCTTGACTCGCTGGTGTTGCCACAGTGCTAAATTGCACAGCTGTTCCACAATCTGTGGCGGTGTTAATTACCCTAATGTGAGCGGCAGCTCGTCAGTTCCTCGCTAACGAAGGGGCCTGCTTTCCAGCGAGGGTGCCGTATGTTTGGTATGTAGGCCCATTTCCACCCAACGCTCCCCAGGCTGCACACGGACCACCCGACACATCCGCATCCCAGAGAAGACGCATCTAATTAAAGCTCCCGACTCAAATCTGCTTACTAAGGGGGAAAAACACGCGGGCCAGATTAAAAGACGGGGGGTGGGGGGGGGGGAGCTTTAATACACTGCGAGTGAAAGGGCTTAGGAGGAAATATGAGAACTCTCAATGGTAAGATCCCAAGCAAGGCTGGAAGGAAACGCTGTGTGAATGTGAGCCGATCAGTCAGCGTTTGTCAGTCTGATCCCTTAGCGCTTCCAAAGCCCCCAGGCAGAGACAGACAAGCAGGTAGTTTTCTAGAAAAGTGGCTTCTTAACTCTCCTGGTTGGCCCCTCTTCCAAGGACACGTACATCAATTCTTAACACCAAGAATGTAGACTGACAGAATTCAACAGCCTCTGCTGAATGCCAAAAGAACGCTCACCGATCCAACCAAAACATACAAATAACGATGTGTATTGTGCAACTTAAGAGAAGATGAACAGCACCTCCATATTAAAAAGGTGCTTCTTACCCCTCTCACACAGTATCTCATGACTATAGCGCATGAAACCCTCTCTAGTCAGATAAATCCCATTAATGCACTGCATTGCACAGTACATCACACCACCACTTGCGTGCAATGTTCAAAACAAAGGTGTTAAGAACTCCCCTCCCCTCATGAATCATACTTGCTGGCTAAAAGCCTAGCTGCAGTGTACCACCCACCTCCGGTTATACATGAACACCGCAGCCTGAAGTAGCACTGGGAGACTACATAATGAATGCATGAAGCTAGGTGTCACGGGGGCTCGCATGGCGCACAAAACGATGGGGCAATTAGGCCCACACGACACCTCGGGATGGCGTGATGAAGGACTCCTGGGCTCGTCTCCTCCGCCTCTGTTCCTCTATCATTAAGGACTGAGCAGCCACATCTGGCTAATGGCACGCCTGGGGTTCCTGCTCAAACACTGTGCCACGCCGTGCACATTTAATTACGCCTCATAAAGGTAACAAAAGACACGGCCCGCTCTCAGGGAAGCACTGTTTGGGGATGGTGGTGGCGGTGGGGGGGCGGGGGGGGGGCAGGCAGGCGGGGAGGACAAGACGAGGGGAGGGCGAGGAGCCGCACAGCTGCCAGAATTACAGGTTGACCCTGGTCGGCGGCTTGAAAAGGGGGAATTCGCTCGAGTGTCTCCACCTCTCCTTGAGATGGCTCCCAATGAGCGGGCTGAGAGCAGGAGACGCTCGCTCGCTCGCCGAGAATCAAAGGGCCTCTGGTTTCTCTAGCCGTTCCTCTATTAGATCATGAACTGCACTAGGCGCTGCTGTCAATGGCTAATTGCAGAAGGGCCGTGAGGATTAAAGGGAGAGCTCTTTTGAAATATGTATGGGCTTCAGCAGCTGTTTGAAGTGAAGTGGGACGTCTTTGTCAGGGAGGGGACGGAGAAAACAACAATAACAACATCACAGGAGAACGTCCCGAACGGCGCCACGGCCTAGCGCCGTGACCCGGTCCACTTCCACCCCGCCTCTTGGGCGCTGTGTTGCTCGGCAGCCGCTTGCAGAGCACTCGCCGCATTACACATTACCCACTGACTGAGTGACTGGCTGACCTATGACTTCAGCGGTACCTGGAGGTATTCAAAAGGCCTTGGATGGCTGCTTTGTGTGGCGCACAGTTGACATTTCGAGTTGAGGGAGAGAAAAAAAATGGAAAAAAGAGGACATGAGCCCCGGGTCTCTCAGCGAGCAGATGCCCACATTTAGGAAATAACATCAGATAGGAAGAGATGAGGGACAAAGAGCCGCGGCTCATTGTTGAAGCAGTCCATTGTCTGGCAGTTTGAGAGCTGGCTAACGCCACAGGAAAGGTCACTGGTCACTTCCATTTGGACCCGCACATAAATCCCCCGCTGTCCGGCGCAGTTAATAACACAGCCGGCTCTGAGGGGACCGCCATGCAATAAAAAAGGGAGAAAAAAAAAAGTATTTTGTTTTGCCAACACCTCCCTGTCCCTTTACAGCCGCTGGCCTTGTGCGGCCCTTTGCGTTATTTATAACTTAAATGTTAAAAACAGAGACATCTCTGCAGTGTGCATTAAAAGCCGAGCCTGCCAAACGCCTCGCTGCACGCCGGCTTCCTCTTTTGTAAGGTCTCCCTCTGCTTTCAGTGTAGAGAGAGTGCTTTATGGCAAGTCCCTTGTCAGGATTAAGATGTAGATCCAAGTGCCACAGGGACGAGCATAAATTCTCCATCTCCCACTGTGGACCCACAAAGTGGTGGAGCTCAGGGAGTGTCCTTGAAGTATGAATAACATCACATGCTACGTGTCATTTGTTATACAGTAATGACATGTCCTCGGAACAATCCACATCTCCTGTGGCTCATAAGTCTGTGTATAGGATAAGTGCTTGCTTCCCACAAACCGAATTTTACAAAGGTTACGCACATTACAACATATGCAATTTGCAACACAGTATAGTTTGCATGTGTATCCCTATCTGCGCCAACAAATAGATGGTACAATGGATGTAATGGGCTTTATAGGTGGTGGAGTTGTGTCAGTGGGGCTGCAGAAAGCAGATTCAGCACCTGGGAAACATCCATCCTCTTCACTGCAGTGGAGCTGCCATAGTCAAGGACCAAGGATGATCATGTTCTCTGTCCAGTAAATCACAAGGAACACCAGGACAGAAATGGGAAAACACCGGCTCGATGCCGCCTACTGTTGCTGGCCTCAACCGGCCAGCAGAACGAGTGGCAAGTTGTTTTGCAATCCTACGGCACAACCCACTTCCATATTTCTTGGAGCTTTTCGCAGTGGGCAGCTAAAGTCTGGGAGCATAAGCCAATTTGGATTAGCTCCACATTCCAGACAGGTTCCAGTTGGGATTTACAATACTTTTAACGCACGTTCCTCCCTAAGCAGAGCTTTAACCTCAAATGCATCAACAAAAATGTTTCACTGACATGTTTTTTCTCCCTACTTTATTTCACAGATTGTTGCAAACGCTAAGCTAGACGACGCTCCGTTCAAAACAGCTTAGCGGGCTAAAGCGTTACTTTATAATGCCAGTTGATAGTATTCTGAGGTTTTGGGCACCGTCGTCACCACTGAGAACGCACAGTATCGCATTCGAACGCCCAGGCTATTTTCTCAAACGTCTCTCGAGCTCATTTTTCACTTCGGAGTTCACGCATGGATCCAGAATAAATCTCCATTTCTTTCTCTATCTCGTATCCAGGCTTCAGGGGGCACAAGGCATTAGTCTCATGATGCTGGGTTTGTCATGTCTCCCCCAGCTGTGATCTGCCTGAACTCTTACATTACAAATAGCTGGAGGATTTTTCACCCTCTTATCACGTTTGCCAAGCAGGCCTGTCTCTTATCAGCTTTCCGCTAGAGATAAATGGGCTTTTGAAGATAGGAATAAGAGAGCTTTTTGCAAGCTAATTCCAGAGCCCCATCTGCAGTAGATTACAGATAGGTGGTGGGGAGCGGAGAGAGATACATATTTTAATATGTAGGTGGTGGAAGTATCGGGTTGAAGAGTCAGTGTGCTAGAGGTATTACAATGTCATACGCTCCACAACCCACAGACACACAGAACTAACACCCAATAACAAGACATAATGGACTGAGACAATATTTTATAGAGACCTCATCACTGACCACATCAGTTACAGTGCTGCCATGGTACCAATGAGAACAAAATGACATTTCCAACACAGCCTGTCTGGAGCCTGTAGCGTAGGAACAGACCATGATTGGCAGGTATAACAAAGCGTATATACCAGCAAACACACATTTCTCTGTGTGCCATATTGAGGCGAAATGGCTTGGGAACAGTAACCAAATAGAAACAGAAATATAATCAAATTTCCTCCTAAATCCAAACCATTTCCAAAATACTAATGCTACGCACGTCTGTCTCCGTGACAGTAAATATTTTAACATAATAATCCATAATCTAATAACAATCTATTCTATGTATTATTGCTTTTAGACATTACAGTTACACCGTAATCACTATTTTGTCCCTGTAGCAAGAGCTTCTAAGAAATAAAGAATATCCCATAATATACCAAATCACAAAACGCCTTGCCTTGAATGTCTTTGCTATTACAATGTGAATAAATACATTATCCAACAGCACCTTTACCTAATGAACGTCCTTTCAAAAAAGAGCTGTAATAATTCTAGAATACATTTTAGAAGGATAAGATACAAATGGCGCGACAAAACTGCCTACAGGAATGTTATAGGAATATTATAGAGACACCACAGGAGATAGAAAAATACCATTAAGTAAGATAAGGTCACTATAAGCTCACTATTCCGTTCCACAGACATGCAATAAGTCACTATAGGAACACTGGCATGATACCACAGGACAGTTGTTTTTAATCCTGCTCCTCAGGACTCAGAGCCCTGCTGGTTTCCATTCTAGTCATTTAATCAGGCGCTGATTTACACCTGGGATTCCAGGTGAATGCAATTAACTAGCTGGTAGGATACAAAACCAGCAGTAATCTGTGACCCGAGGACCAGGATTGAGAACCACTGCCATAGGAGATAAAACACACCATACATTAGAATAGAGTCAATATAAGCTTACTATAGAGTACCACAGCCACATTATAAGTCCCTATAGAAATATTACATATAAGATCTAAAATTGCATTAAGTAGGATAAGGTCACTATAAACTCACAGACACACTACAGATCCCTATAGGAATATTATAGGATTATTATAGTGGAGAGTTAGAGGCATGTGCTTATTAACAATAGATTTCTGGGTGATGCAAGCGATGACAAAGTGACAGGCTGGTATCATAAGGGGCCAAGTGCGGAACTAATATTACAGGGCGACATGTGATCCAGCCTAACCTTGATGGCTGAGATTCTTGGGCTCAATGGGGGAACAAAACCTAATTAAACAGCTCCTCCCGTGGTAGTAGAAGTCAGACACGGGACAAACTCCAATTGTGTCAATGTCGTGCGCGGTGCATTTGCAAATCTAGAGTAATATAATAAGCAACCGGACCGACAAAAACTGCTGAGGATTGCGTTACAAAATGAATACAACGCACTATTAATGCAACCAGTAGTGTTAAATAATAAAAAGGAGGATAAAAATATATCCTCTAGTCGGTGATCATCAGATCATCACAGCCCCAATACGAACAAAAACATATTTTCAGAAAAGCATCAGTTTATAATTTTTTCATTTTTTACGTAACTTCCATCAGTTTTATAACACAACCCTATAATATATAAGATACTATGGATTTAACCCATGCAGATTTATGTAATTCCTTTAAAAAGGTGTGAAAACTCCATTTTTGGAAATTAAAGGTGGATAAAGTGAGTGTTATTTCTTTCTTTTTTTTTTATCCTCCACTACATCCCTGCTTACAATGAATGCGGGGCGCCTCGTTGGAAAGGAAAATGCGCCTGCCACCGGCGGAAAGCGGCTATACGATACAAATCCCAACAATGAACAGCCCTTTCCATCGCTGTGCTGATTAATTTCGAGCAGAACCGTGGATTTCTTTAATTCTTGATCGTTACAAATATTTCACCTGGAAAAGCGATAAAAGCAAACAACCACAACATCGGTCAAATTTCATAAATCTTACCGAGTCCAAATGCGCTGAGATCGGTCGCGGTGGGTATCCAAATCACCCAGACTGGGGGAAATAAGAACACGGATTTACAAAGACATTTCACCCGAGCCTTACTGGGGTTAAATCCAATTTGGAAACACAAAATGTCCGATGGTTAGACGGTGGTAAAACTCACAACACGGAATAACCTGCTGGAACAATAAATCTTCACTGAGCGTATTTTTTCCCCGTCTGCCGCGGAGCTCAAAAGCGGTCAAACCATCGGGAAATAGTATGAAAATTCAGTTTCTTTCACTTCATTAAAGTTCTGGGGGGTAAATATTCGGGCTCCTTGGGAGAAAACAGTGGATCTTTGTCCAGCCGGAGCGCCGCTCATAGGATCCCAAGTCGTGTAGTGAAAGCGCCGATGACAGATCGTTCACAATAGATTCCCAAAAATATCAGTCGATCTCAGGCGGAAAACGAAACGAAATAGATATCCAAGAGTCGTGCAGAGGCTTTTTCGTGCATTGGGGGTTTCGGTTGACGGTTATCCACAAGATCCCGACGCGTTTAATAAGACGAGAAGTCCCGAAAAACGCAGTGCGCTCCGCTCCTCTCCGACCTGCTCTCCGTGCGCAACAGAGAGAGAGACTGGGCTGCGTTGCGCGTCAGGCTGGGTGTGTGTGTGTGTGTGTCTAGAGTGTGAGTGTGAGTGGGTGTGTATGTGTGTGTATGTGTGTGTGTGCAGCCGCTGTTGAAAATGAGGACAGGACGAGACCAGAGCAATCAATGTACGAGGGCTTGATCTGATTTGTTACACTATTCCCCAATAATGAACCCAATATTTATTCTTTTCCAGCAATTTCCACGCCTGTGTGCCTTTAAAAATATATATATAATTTTAGCAAGTTGTGACCGGATTTTCAGGAAAATATTTTCCATATGTGAAAAAAAAACAGAAATATGCCTAGTATATTTCACAGTTAGTGTATTCATTCACTTTATTGGAGCTAAATATGACTTTGGTTTTCCAAATCCCAAGACAATATAGCTTTGTTTTTATTACACACACCAGAGATGTAGTGGGGGGTGAACCCACTTAAACCCACAGTTGTAGGCTTACATAAATCTCTATGGTAAATTCATAGTACATCAGCAGTAGGCAGCAGTATTATCAAACTGATGTAAGTCATACGAGGATCTTTTAAGGGAAAAAAGGAAAAATGAATATACTTTTGGACAATAAAAATCATTTCGTTCATACTGGTTGTGATGCATCATGTTGATCACCGACCGGTTTATGATTTACCAGCACGTCACCCACACACACACAGACATGTTTTTTTAAAGGGAGCGAAGAACAGAAAACTCCCCCCTATTGACCCATCCAGTCTGCAGCGATTCCCTCAAACTCTCAAGCTCTAACGGCGGCCTGGGGAATACGGATTGGCACCGGTCCTGACCGAGCGAGGCTACCCATCTGCTCCTTTTCCACAGTGAAGATGTTATTCTTAAAAAACGCACTTCGGAGGAGAACTCTCCGAGGCTAAAGAGGAGGAGGACGGGGGGGGGCTTTGACGTCTCCTACAAAGTTAGCCCCGTGGTTATCCTGTTCACTCCGACGACCTGCTTAACTTAGCCGCGATTGAAGTCGGGTTGAAAGAGGCTTACGCTCGCAAAAAAAAAGCCAAGACAGAGCGAGGGGGCTCCTTCACAACTCCCTCCCCGCGGATTTGTCTGGAGACAAGTGGAAGATTGGTGTTTACTTTCTGCCATGCTGTGTTATACTCCGCAGATGCCCCTGAGAGAATGGGAGCTCAGTTATGTGAAACAAAATCCCTTTATAAATACTGATAAACACAATATTGCAAATGGATAAATAATACATTATGATATGCCCCCCCCCTTAAAAACAAACCGGGCATCTATTTTGCGTAGGTGAGGCCCTGCATTGCGTGCAACTTCAATAAGAGTTAAGAGGAACTCTGCGGACTTGTGTCAGGAATGCGAGACTTGTAATTATTTCCCAGCTGACAGTGATTAAGGGCCATCCCCAAGCCTGCAGACTTCCCCTTAAAAACATAGGGCATTACACACACAAACACACACACCCACCGACCCACCCACCCACCCACCCACACAGGTCAGATTGAAAGGCGCAGGAGTACTTTGAATTCAACGGGGGGAACAAGTTAAACGCCACTAAAAACGGACTTCGGTCAGCGGAGCAATTGGCCGTGGTTTTGTTTATCCTAGAAAATAGCAGCTTACCGAAAGCGGCCAGCGACCGGAATGGAGGCCCGTATATGACGCCGAACCTGGGAAGCGTTCCAGGGAGATGTATGGAACTGAAAAGCAGATGTCGGACCAGCGGGGCACCCTGGGAACCGAGCCGTATAGACGCTTATAGAAAGAAAACAGCGGAGGTCGAAGCCATCAAGGCGTCATCACTCTTAAAAGTTCACATTGTGTCGGCTGTATCTCCCATCACTGGTCCACACAAATAAAGAGCAGCAAATATGGGGGATTTGGTGTTTTACCCTGTTTTCAAGGACGGTGTGTAGTCCTTTTCCTTTAGTATTTTTTTTTCTCCCTTCATTGAGACAGTTGGAAAGCCGAGAGGGACACATGAGAGAAGGTTCTGGCAGGAATCAATCTTAAGCCAGCAGGGGTACATATCGTTCCTGAGGCGGGGGGTCCTAACCACTACATCACCTCTGGGGGAGGGGGAGGGGGAGGGGGGGGGGGGGGAGGGCCGGGTGTATTTTCTGTCCTTCAGCACTTTAACAGCCAGCTTTAGGCTCCGCGTCCATTCAGCGGTGGGCCGCTAATGCTGCCAGCCTCGGCCAGGAGAACAGTTAATCTCAGGTAAGCCCGCACTGACTGAGTGGATCTAGAGGCCTGGTCCAAATATCTGCCTCGTGGAAATAGCATCCGGCACACAACCCCTCCGCAGGCTGGCCTACGCCCCCGCACCCCACCCCCCCCAGACAGCTTCCCAAAATAGGTGTGTACAGTAAAAGCCGTTATGTAAAGAGAGAAGCCAGGAGTGTGGGTAGAAACACGCCGATTCCAGATCAGATGTTGACAGGAAACGCTCATATCGACCACGGTGAGTACATTCAATATGATGCCATTAATTTTTTTTTGAAGCTTGGCATTTTTGCTATAACAGCACATCACCCCGTTTTGGAATTTGAGACTTTATAGAGCAGATATCCTCATTTAAACCGAACGATATCGAAGCTGAAGGCACTGGCGGACAAATAAAATTAGCTCAGCAGCTGATTTCAGGATTACGAGGAGCAGGGATTCGATGTATCATGAAGCTACAAAGCCTATACCGTTATAGGTTATTTTTTCCAAATCGTGATTCATTTAAACAGGAACACTGGGCAGCTACACTAACTACCTCCGGAGTTAGCAAGCCGCACATTCATTTCGAATCGCAGCCGTCTCCAGCGTGAATCCTCGCCATTACTAGTAATGATGGTGGAGAGGCACAACATAGGCTGTCACCACCGAAAAACGGAACAGAGTCATGTTTTATTCCATTTTATTTCTGCAGCTGTACATTGTAATTTCTATCTAGAGAGTGCCTTGCAGAATCCATGATTTATTCATTATGGGGGCTCGAGTAGCTTAGACCAACTATGCGAGAACGAGCACCTTATTCAATGACTCCCATCTTTCAATACGGACAACATTTCTAGGTCATCCATTTGGAGCACTGGCATACTTCAGAATACAAGTAGCGCTACTGAGAACAGAGGCCAGAGGATGTCAGACACTTTGAAGGGCTCTCAGGAGACCCAACTTAAAGTAAAGGACTTTACAGTAATAGAGGAGCTCTAGAGATCCACACGACTGAATAAGATACAGAGACAAAACGCTCTATAGGATATTATGCAGAGATGAATACATGGGGCCGGTAATGGATTTTCACTTATGTGCAGTCTTCGGCTCTCTACAATCATATTTTTCAAATCTATCACACGTATAGAGCCTGTCAGGCAGCTTGTAGCGTGTTTTTAACCTTCTTGAAAGTTGTGCTCATCAAAGCCCTCGTGGCAAATGTTTCTGGAGGTTCCTGTTCGACATGAAAAGCCGTCCTGATTGATCGAGGCGATGTAGAACAAAAAGCGCCCTCCGCCAGGCACATTAAAAATGAATTTTCTCTGGGATTCAAAGGGCTGCGCTGCTAGGGCAGAGGGAGATGAGAGCTGGTAGCTCTGCTAGTTCGCCTCAGGAGCCCCTCCAGCAGCTAGTCCCGGCTGATCCATCCATCAGCCTTCAAGCCCACAGAGGTGAGTGACTGTTTGAAGGCTCTGCCGGCTACCTTATCCCGAGGCTTAACAATCCAATATTGGTTGTTGCCGAAGATAATTACTCTCCATTGATGGCAGAATACCCAGGGCTAGCTGCAGCCATTTGCATTGCCCAGCACCGCAGATCGATCAGGGTGGAAAAGCAGTTGGGAGCTGATAACAGCGTTGCGTTGGACTTGCGTTCGTTTCCAGGAGGGATGTTATGCTCTCTCTGGCTTTTCACTCTCCTACACCCCCGCCCCCCCCCTCCACCCTCCCACGGCCTCCCTCCCCCACTTCCCTCTCCTTCCAATGAGCGGCGGTAAAGAATGGCTCCCACTGATAGAATCAGCAAGGACATTGCCGTCTTTATTCTCCCTCAAAGAGCATGCACATGTCACCTTGACATTCTTTATCTTCTTCACAGCGCTGGCGGGAGAAAATGTGCAAACTAGATCCTCCATTCGATACACAATTGTTTATGGACCCCGGTACCTTCATTTCCCCTCCTCCGGCGCTGTTGGGAAGATTGACGGAAGCGAAAACTGCACTTTGCCGCTCTTGTGTGGAAAACAGGAAAACAGAAGGTGCAACCTTGTGTGGTCTTGTCGCCGATTTGTCTCCACCGGGGTATAATTTACACTAAGAAAAAAAGATGGAAATTGGAGAAGTGAGATTAGCGAGTAATTTATGGGCTCTTAGCGGGGTGCCCACAATAACAACATCTGATATGCTCCGCTGCAGTGTGCCGTTCTGAGAGGACAGCCATGCCAGTTGGTCCTGAGTTATCGAGGCTACAGACAGGACAACCAAGCCGCACCAAATTATGCGTGAACACCGAGAGCGCTCTCAATAATCAGAGCCATCTCACGTCGAACCCGCTGCTCGGCATGCGAAACGGAAAATGAAAAACAAGTGGTGTTATTTTCCCTTGTAATAAAATTTCCATTCCTTTAACAAGATAAAAGTGAACTGCGCGCCGACTCGGAAAGTGTGAAAGACGTTTGGAGATGAATTTTTCATGCACATTGATAATTTAATACAGACTGGCACCAGTTTATTAACATTCTATGACTTCTCCCGCACTCTGAGAATAATAACCATATAATCTGTGGCACTTTAGAGGGAGCTGCTATTACTGCCTGATCAGGTGCTCAAAGGTTGTCGCCGTCAAATAAAATAGTAAAAGTCTGAAGGCAACTCTGGGGGGTGATAAGTGAATTCTACTTCATACGGTCCCCAGAAAAGGCATGTATTATAATTGTACAAAATGCTAATGAAAAGAAAAAATACCTGACCTCCCATTATGGAGTATTAGCGGCTCCGGGCCACATGGCAACGTGCAAACAATAACTAACAAGACAGTGAGCTGCTGGGGGAAAAATGGATGACGCCTGAACCAACGGAAGGCTCCTGAAAGACGATAAGACAGAGGAAGGTGAGCAATGGCTTCCAGGTGCTGCGGAGAACTATGTCAACCCAGACAAGCTGTTTTTTTTTTGTTTTGTTTAACGGGAGTCTGACATTCACAGCCAAGTCACAGAGATAACAAACACTCTCTGAAGGATAAGTATTTCACTCTCCATCCTTCTTATGCCGGAAAACAACAGATAATCGAGGGCAAGCTGACGCCGCCGCACCGGCTCAGGCACGTCAACGGTTAAAAGCATAAGGAGAGGGAAAATGACAGAGTATTTGTTATCGTGAGCGGCGCAGAGTTGCCGGCAGAGGCTGGAGTGAGATTAAATATAGGGTTACCAGAGCAAAGACCTAATCCGTTCAGAGACAAATGCAGGGTCTCTGAAGCACATTTGTTGTGCGGCCTGAGGTTTAACAACTGGCATTATAACTCCATTTCTCATCATTACCTCCCTGTACTGTAGGGCTGCAGAGATAGGGTCAGCCTGGGAATAGAGAGGGGGGGGGAGAGAGAGAAAGAGAGAGTGAATAAGAGAGCGAGATGATGGAGACCGCAGAGGGCATGCGGCACATATCGCATACATTCCCCGGCACATTCGCCGCAAACTGCAATTTCATCTTTCTGATTGTATGCGTGTACGCGTCCTCGTGTACGCGGCGGCGGCGCGTGGAAACGGGAACGGGGAAAAAGGAAAACACAGGCGACGGATGCAGACGCGCGTATACGTCGCCTTTCCCCCCGCCCCCCCCGGCCCGCCGTGAATATGGACGACGAGCGCTCCCAGCAGTGAGCCGGCGCGGCGTCAGATATGGAAATCCAGCAGCATTCATGAATGATACAAGGCCTGCTCTTTAGCCCCACACACGTCAAAGGATTTGCCCGGGTGGATGAGGCAGATGCTTTGACAGATTTAAGGGAACTGGAGGAGGCGGGGGGGGGGGGGCGTCTTTTGGCTTCCCACTGCGCTGCACACTAACTCTCTAGTGTTACAGAAGTGTATAATAAGACCCCTTGAGGAAAAGTGTTAGGGGAAAAAAAAAAGAAGCACCCAGGCTTAAAAAAAGGACAAAAACAACAAAATCTGATTGCATTCAAGGCCTTATTAACATATCCTTTCACCAGCAGAGGATGCCACTGGTTTTAATTCAGTAAGACACAGCTGCCGGGGCCCCGCAATTTCTATTATGACTCTATGATTCAATCAATTACGGCTCTAAAACTATGGCTTAATTAACTCCATGCACAGGCGGCTGCCTTTCACGAGGCGCCATTCAGGAAAACAGGGGGAAACAAAATGGCTGCCGGCTTCCCTCGCGCTGGAAATAGAGGCTAAGATGGTGGTGGGTAGATTAACTATGCCCTGTGCAGTTTTATTGATTCACGGTTTTTGTCTCGCAGGGGATGTGGAACAGGAACATTGCACTCTTCGTTCTGTGTATGGCCTATTCCTTCCTTGCAGAAAGAATATGCTGCAGCTTTCTCTGGATGGCTGTGACCTTGGCCCATTTTTAGACTTCCACTGAAGACGGTTTGTAACAAAGGATCTCGAAGCCGAGGATGGTTGATAGAGTCGGTGAGTTCTATACAGTCATTACAAAGTGTTGTTTTTAAGAGACTGCCTCTATGGACCATTGTCGAGTAATATTGTTTCTGTTTTTGTTGTCATTTCGACGACTATCTCATGACAGAGTCCATGAATCAGCCCAGTGTCTGAATGTGGCAAGACGGGATAATACAAGGAGGAGTTGAATAATCTAATATTAACTACAAGTCAGAGCAGGAAACAAGCCTCCATGAAGCAGGAAAATGGGCAAAAAAAGTCCCCTTTGCGAAAAACAAATCAACAGCAAGCAAATGAGATGAATTGAGTTAGGAATATCACATTACCATCATTAAATAAAATTTACGACAGTAGATTTTAAATCGAATCACGGAGAAAGAGGCCAGCTGTTTACACTGATCTCCTCTGTGAACCGGCGGCGAACTTCAGAGTTGACTCGGAACTCCAATCTACGTGGAAAGCCCAAGGTAAACAAACCACGAGTCCGCTAATTGTAATCAGGTGAGCCGAGAACGCCGGCGAGCGGGAGAGCCAAAAATGGAAGCGGTCCGTGAAATCTCACACAGGGGCCGGGCCGGACGGATCGCGAGTGGCGAGCGCGCCGCGACCGCGCACGTTAACTTTCCTCACTTCAATCAACCCAACAGATGGCCGTGCCAGCTCCAGCCCGTGAATCCCTCTATTCATCTTTCAGCTCTTCGCATAAACTTCCCTCGGTGGCCAACGGCGTGTTTGACGTTTCTTTGAAGAATGCCTCCTTTATGCTGCATGCATGAGGAGGCTTCTGGAATATCATAGAGCTAATGACAAATAAATGGCGAAGAAGTCTAGAAGCGGACCGAAATTAGATTTCAGCCACTTTTGGCGCATCAACAGAAAATTGACTTATTCAATCACATCTCCTTATTATATAAAGTACAGTCCAACTGAGGCCGTGCCATATTATTAGCCTGTCTGTACATTCTGCTTGTGTGTGACGACATTGGAAAGTAATAATGAGACAAGAAGCTAGTTATTAAACCTCAACCAGTGTGGAAGAGTCACCACAAAGGAGTTAAGACATTAACACCAGTCAGATGGTTTCCATTTTAGCCCATAACTGTGTGTCACTACCCAAAATCCCATTTTCTAAGCCAGAAGACCCTTGCCCTCCAAATTAATGGCTTCCACATCCGAGGTTGAGGATCTCAACCTGAATAGCTTAACCTATGAAGAACCTTAGAAGAAAGTGTCTCCTCAGCAGTTCTGGGTAAAGCCCATTTTCTGTCTGGACTGTTACCCCCCAAAAATTGAGAAATTTGAATTCATTCTGATGAAGATGTCTGCTAATCTGCGGGGCCTTTGTGCAACTAATATGGATTAGGCACTTTAGCTGAGGGAGCCACGGAAAAGCCTCTTTTCATCACAGCTCCCTCCTTCATCTGGCCACAAGCCGGCCGTGACTTCTAACCCCGTTCTCCCCCGGGACGTCCCCTGGACGACCACTCCTCCCGCTCTCCCCAGCGAGCTGCCCCGGCCCTCCTCATGCCAGGCCCCGGTGGGGACGGGGAGGGGGGGGGTTGATGGAAGGGTGGTGCGAGGGCAAGGGCCTTCCTCGCTAATTACAGAGATAGAGCCCGAGAGACAGAAGCTGAGAGCCTCTGACATCAGTTTCATATTGGTCTTTTGTTTCTTTGTTCCATTGTGGCTTTGTAGAGCCGCTGCAGGCGCGTCCATCATAACTTCCTGCTCGCCTGTGCCTCGTTCACTGGACTGCAGAGCGACTGGATACAAAAAGCCCTCCGTTTGCAACCTCAAAGACTTCCATTGTGTGTGTTACTCAAACATGAAGTGAATATAATTTCTTTGAGCTTATCGTTTCCTTTCCCTGTGACATAAGGAGAGCACAATAATGCAGCTCTGTCCGGTAAAACAATTTACAGGTTATCTAAATCCAATAACACAGAAATGCGCAAAACTAAGTGTATGCATGCTGTGCTGCATTAGAGTGAGCTGACATACACAGAGGGGAAGACAAAAAACAAAAAACAAAGGAAGACATCTTACTGTGGAGCTATAGAAAACATCTTTGGTCCAAGAAAGAAAAAAATCCTAAAGAAATCGTACCGCTGTAACCGCTGTGAATTTTATAATCCAACAGCATAGCTTGGACCATGGTTGCAAATGTGAGAGCTCTGCCTGGGATCTACTTTTTCCTCCGACTTAAAGCTCATTCTTTGCCATTCTTTGCATTAAATGCTTTCTATGCCTTATCAAGAAGGGCTTTGAAATTCCAGGGATTCCTGAAATGGCTTGGTTCATTAAACCGAACCTTCAAAACATCAGGATGTCTCATGGTTTATCATGAGACTTTTATCAGGGAAGGCCTTTTGGTTTGCAAATGTATTCTGATTGGCAAAATCACTTAAACAGTACAGACAGTGTGCTCATTATAGCCTGCGGATGTTCGCAGAGGTAACTTGTTTACTACCTCAAAAGTCTACAAAATCTGGACTTCCTCCCCTCTAACAGTATGCATTTCAGCAATAAAAAAAAGGTTGTTTATATAGCAATCAAGCCACGAGCTGGAAAGCAGGGGGGAAAGATTGTAGAAGGGGGGAGGGAAAAAAAACCTCAACACAAAACCACTCGATCCCACTTTAATAGAAAGCAGAGGAATGGCAGCTGACTGGGGCTCCGTCGTAAAGACAAACAAGCATTAACTGGGATGTTTTAAAGGCAACAACAGAGGGTTTTTATTTAATGTCTTAAAGCTTTAATTGGCGCCTCTGTTATTTCCTCTTCAAGGAACTGAGGGTAACAGTAAACCTAGTGTCAAGGAGGAGGGCCTCGCTGGCTGAGGCGGCCCAGCGGCTCGCCGACCCTCATTGGGCCCGCCGCATCTGTGATCTTTACCAATTGAGCTCAAGAGGCTACGCTCCCCTGGCCCCCGGCTGCCAACAAGGCCGGCCTCTCAGCGAGGGCCTGGGAGCCTAATCGGCCTGGAAGGGCCCTGTCAACCGCTCAGCCTCGGGGTCACATATGGAAGTGACTAGGGCTGTTCTAAGTCACCTGGGGATATTCATAAATCTCCAGGCTGTTTCCTTAAGCTAATAATTGGGGAGAGCCACCTCTCCCTGTGAGTTGAGTCTGGCAATATTATGGTACCAATTTTGCCCTTTTCCACTCGCCTGTCTCTCTCTCCCCGCCAAACAGGAAGTAGAAATCTATGGTAACAGCGGTGACTAAATTGCTCTCTAAACAGCCCCAGGTTTGGGTCCCCTGGAGATTTCTTTTTAGAGCTGCAGGGGAAACCTAGCTATTGAGTTCCAGAGAATGTAGAGCGCCTGCATGGGAGGGAGGGGGGGCTCAAACATGGCTGTCAATAAGCAAAGCTACTTCTCCTGGGCTCTGGCTTGATACATCACAAAAACATTCCAGTCAATGAACTTTATGTACACCGACTGCGTCTCTCTCTCCCATGTCTTGCTTGCGTTAATGTGCTGAGGGTGGGATCCAGTAGACGGGCCGTGGAGCCAGTAAATCTGATACTCTCCTCGAGGAGAACAAGCGCTCCTTTATGCGAACGGTTTACAGCTCCATATGTATTTTCGATTCAGATTTATTTAGTGAGGGGCTCGGTAAGACCCCGGAGGGATCCATAAGCCTTAGTGCTCCGTCTCTACCTCTCTTGTTAGATTTACGCCCTACAACAACACAAACAAAACTCTCGTTTCTCCCCCAGGAGCCCAGCTGTGAATCGGGGCCGCTTCCCATCCAAGCTCAACACGTGGAAGAAGAAGAGGAAGAGGAAGACAAAAAGTGGCTGAATTCATGCTGCCCAGGCTAAACCGCGCAGGAGGAGGCGGAAGGGGGACGGGAATCGCTGCGGACTGTGTCGATAGTTTTATGGCGATGACACATGCAAGCCGGTCCATAATCGTTTAGAGAGGACACACAATCGAGGAGGTTCGGCCAAGTGAGGCTAAGTGGGATTGATGGAGCTTAGGCACTCGCCCATACTGGAGACACATTGGGGTCTACGGTGAATACTGAACTCCAGCCCGGGCTCTCATACAACATGATCTGGGCTTTACACAGTCAAAGCCCTCCATCCTCCCTTGCATTGTCTTGTCTGACACGTTGAAGGATGTGGGGGAGCCGGGTGCAGACAAAGGCCTCTCCCGGCTGGCCCATTAGTTGGAGAAAGCGATGTCCAGAGCGCTGGAGCATGTCCCCTGCTCCCGGGCGGGGGCTGTTTTATTAATGAGCCAATCGAGTGAGTGCAGGCCGGGGGCTGGTCAACGCTGACTGCGAGAAGCACCTTGGGCGGCCGGCCCGGTGAGTGAGTGTGGCTGCGAGGCGGAGGAGAGATCCCTGCAGGGGCCCCAGCCAGTAATGCACTCCCTGGCGGGACTCGGCGGAGGCACGTTTGACAAATGGACTCCTTTAGCGGGGCTGTGCCGAGGGATCTGGGCTCTGGTGTTGGCTCACGGCTGGTTTACCTGCCCACCGCCACGCTCGCTTCTTCATCTACACCGCCTCCCCTGAGCTCAGACAGCCACTGACTGATAATGGGGCCATGTACACATGAATGGATGGGCCAGGCTGCCAAAGACACACACACACACACACACACACACACGTACACATGCGTGCACGCACACAGACACTGAGCCTGAGTGTGCTGAGATAGGCAGTGCTGGCCAATGTTGTTAGTAGCACGGAATCGTGTAGTTGGAGCCGCTGCTATGATCTAATGTCTGTGATGGATTACAGTGGAAAACTGGCGAGAGAAACCTTGCACTATCTTTGGAAAAATAGGGTAACGAGAGGTGCTTACCATAATATGCAGAGACAACATAATAACTTGTTATTTTCATAGTCACTGGTCAATATCTGAATAAATGTTTGATGAAGTTAAATGACTTCAATAGCAGTAATTCACAGGCGTTTGATTTGCCTCTTGGAAAACACAGTGAGATTTGTTTTGACAGACAGGTTCATTTACTCCTGAATTCCTCGTATCGCGTCTGAATCAGACACAGACGGGGAAGTCGGCGCTCTGGCATTTGCGGCACACTTTCTTTTCCTACGGATTAAACTTTTGTTGACATTTATTCCAGCGCCGAAACATCAAATCTTCCGGCGGACTTTCTTTTCTTTGGGCAAACAATCGGCTTGTGTTTTTTTCCGGCGCGGCGGCAGATGTTGAGGTGGGAGACGAGCGTCGCGACAGATCCGGATGTGTGTAAACAAGGAAGCCGGGCGCGTTCGTGTTCTCTCTCTCTCTCTCTTTCGCGCGTGCGGCGGGATCGTGACAAATTCCAGAGCGAGTCTCTAGCGAGTCCCCGCCGCTTTGGTGTCAGCGCCGAGCGGCTGTCTGCGCGTGATGGAGCCGGGGAAAGCGCCGAGCACCGAGGGGGCCTCCCGTGGGACGCGCCGCGAACAAGATGTCGCCTGTCAAGCGAGGAGCATTTGAAAATAAATAACATCAATGATGATTTCAGTTTACTTGTCACGAGCGTGCGCAGCTTTGAGAAGTGATGCCATCACTCCGCCGGGGAGGCAATCGCTCCTCTTCCCTTCTTCTTTTTTTTTTTTTTCCTCTCTCTCTCTCTTCCGAGACAGGCCCGGGCTGCTAGATGCACTCCATTTCCTATTCAGATTCAACATTAATCTGTCGGAAGCTCCAGATATCAGTCTTAACAAGCGGCTGGTTTCAGATGTGTGCCGTGATCGTTCATTAGAGCCACCACAATGGGAATGGAGGATTACTCAATAGCCCATTTCTCGATCTTTGAACGCCAGCTGCTTTCAATAGGCAAAGTGGGTTACGTTTACATTATCTCGGCCAACCTGAATGCTTATTACAAGGATTATGTGTGACATGTTACACAACAATTCCTAACAAAATATTTTCCATTACTCGCAGCGACCTTTGACAGGACTATGGATGAGTTTATGTAATGCATTCTAATCCCTCTAACCTGTATTATATTGAATTGTTATGGAAAACGCGCAGTCCCAATGCAGTCATCCAAAATGTCAAATGACAACACTAATAATTACAGTGTGATTCCAGAGCAATTCCAAGCACAATTTATTAGCCTCGACTGTAACTGAGTTTATTCAATAACTCGCCGCGGGACGACAGGTGAGACCATTCATCAGAAACCCAACTCTGTGTGTGTGTGTGTGTGTGTGTGTGTGTGTGTGTGTGTGTGTGCATGCATACGCACTCATTTGCCCTCAGCACGTTGGAGCAAAGCCCAGCAGGGGAGCCTGAACGGATTGGAGTCTCAAAAAAGACCAAAGAGCACTTGTAACACAAAGAGCTTCATCTCGGCTCCTTAAGGAGAACCATCTGTTGTACTGCAGCCTCTCTCTCTCTCTCTCTCCCTCTCTCTCTCTCCACGGCTCTACAGTCGATCGCAGGTCAAGAGCAGGAAAACAAATGTGCGCTGTGCACATGTGTCTGTCTGTCTGCCATTCCTCCAGCCAGAGATTACATATCAGAATGTTCTTTTGGCAGCGGCGCAAAAGAGAAAGAGAGAAAAGAAACAAAAAAAACCCCAACCAAAAAACGGTCCCCAAGGTATGGAGGCCAGATCTGACTTCCTCGGAGAGGCATCATAAATTGTTTGCAGTGTGTTCATCTCTTGGAGACTGGGGCACATCTCCAGTGGATGGAGACCCGGAGGAGGGGAGGAGGCGGGGGAGAAAGTGCGGGAGGGGTGGATGAGGTGAAGGAAAAATGTGGGGAACTGAGGGACGGGGAGTTTTTGCATCTGGGTTTGGCGGTCGGCTAGGAGACGTTTCAACGCGCTTGTTTGGGCCTCTTTCCTGTGTTTTTTTTTTTTTTTTTTTGGCGAGCGTGACTGGTGCTGTCACGGCTCGTAACTCCACCTGCCACTGACCGCCGGGGCAACACACACACACACACACACACACACAGACACACACACACACACCAGACAGGAGGAGCCGAGGGAGGTCAGGCCTCTCTCTGTGTGTGCATGTGTGCGTCTCGTTTTCACTCGTCCCACTGGGAACTCGCACCAGGTGGTCCTCACTAACGCTGGACTTCAACGTCTCTGCTACTTCTGCGTCGCTGAAGTCGTAAACGCAGCTTGCCGCATCATGATTTTGGTCGGAAATATTAACAAAACAGACCCTGTAAACAAAAGTAAACGAAAAAAATACAGTACAAGTACAAATCAAGAAATGCCTCCTAAGCGTCTCCTGCCTCCTAAACAACCCCAATTGCACTTTTTAGGGTTGTTCATATTCACTCAATTCCTAATTTCAGTATTTCTGTCAGCAAATAAGCACAAAGTGTGTATGTGTGTGTGCATGTCCATAGACGAGCATACCTACATACCAATCAGCGTCTATGTGTGTTCCTCTTGTGCAATAGCCTTCCATCCCTCCACCCCCCCCCCCCCCCCCCCTCCCGGTCTCCCCCATTCCCTGGCCGGGCTGCAGAGAGTGAATCAACCTCTTGCTGTGCGCTCCAGAGCCACAGGCCTCTAAAGCCTCCATGTGTTTCCCACTCACTCAGCACATATCTGCCTTTGATTTGGGGCTGGTCTGAGGGCCGATCGATCACGGCTTAAAGGCCCCTAATCAGGAACAGGAAGGAGGGATGAATAAAATCATACATCATGGCTTTTTTGGCTGCTGCCCCCCCCCCCCCGCTATTCTCTCCGTCTCGCTTTCTTTCTCTTGCTCCCATCACTCTCATGACTGTGTTTGATGTCTGGAAACACCCAGGAGCGCTGAGAGCAGCTCTTTGCATGGAGGGAGTGGTGTTAGAGGGGGAGGGGGGGGGCAGACAGAGAGACAGAAAGAAAGAAAGAAAGAAAGAAAGAAAGAAAGAAAGAATGGCAAATTAAGTAAGATGCCAGTAAACATGTCATTGCCCCGAATGAAACATTCTCCCTTTGGACCAATCAGTAACAAATGACCTTTGACCTGTAATTGCAGTGCCTCCCATGGGCCAACAATAGCGCACTATTGCAAATGCTGGAGCACAGTGGTGAGAATGTGTTTCATCCAAATCTAATCAGCGGCGTCTGCAGATACGATGCGTGACGGAGGAATGACGAATGGATGAGGCCGTCCCGCAGCCCTCCTCCCCACGGCGGGAGTGACAACGAAGGAAAGAAGCTCCCAAATGTAATATAACAAGCGTGATGGACGCCTCTCCCCACCGGCTCTGCGGCAGGGGAAGGTAGCCCACCTCGGAGCGAGAGAGCCGGCTCAGCCTAAGCCAAGTGGAGCAGAGGGGCTTAAGATGTCGGTGACCAAGAGAAGAAGGGGATAAAGGAGAGGGAAGGAGAGAGCGGAGAGAAAAGAGACGAGCAGTGAGTATATGGAGCAGAAACCCAGAAGCCCTCCTGTCATTTGTGGCCTGGCTGAGCCTTTTATCTGTGCCTTCTCAGATGGAGTCATGTCGAGAGCGGAGAGCGGGAGGGAGGGTTAATGAGCGGCATTGACTGCTATCAGCCTCAACAGTGCCCAGGCCCCTGGCCTTTATAAAAGAATCATATCCTCTCGCCCTAATTAAAAGGCAATGCTTTTACCTGGAGGGTGACCCCTCTGAACCTGCTTCCTCTCTCTCTTTAACAACCACCCCCCCCCTCTCTCTCATCTCTTTCAATCTCTCCATCTGGTGATTCCTTCCCCTCTCAATCCAGATCCCAAGAGAATGGTGGGTTGGATCTGAGAGTAAATTATATCTCCCCTACAAAAAATGAAGAGAAAAAGAGTGCAAAGACGGCAAAGGAGTGCAAAAGACTGCAAAGAACAACCGGGAGAGTCGCAGAGAGGCAGAGCAGATATCATCCTCTCCCTTCTCTTGTCACCAATCCCTCTTGGCTCCGCCCCCGCTCGATCGTCCTTACCGGTTGTGGGATTAATTGACTCTGTGCTGCGGTATCAGGGACTCATTGCTAATTTGGAGGGCCGTCCTATCGGATTACCAGCGAGAGCAGGGAAGGGAGGCCTTCCATCCCTCGCTACCCCCTCAGTCACCCCTCCACCTTCACCTCTCTCTCTTGAAAGTACGATGCAACAAAATAGCTGCAGCAGGCATTATTAATGAACTGGAATGGGCGAGGAGGGAGGAGCTCATTCCTTATTTATGAGAAGCTAACCAACTGGCAACCTCCCTGACAGTCCTATTAATGATCTTTAGTGGCCCTAAGGCCATTCCATCTCTCTCTCTTTCTCCCTCTCTCACTTTCTCAAGCTACCGTACCTCCTTTCTCCCTCATTCACCCTCCCCTGCTCACGTCCCACCGACCCCGCCTCCTTCTCTTTCCGCACACCCCCCCTCCCCAATTCGGCCCGTCATCCCTTAACCTGGCAGGGCCGCAGTAGGCTAGGGCAGTGGAGGGGAGGGGAGGGGAGGTGGTGCAGGCCTGTAATTTGTGCAGAGGATTTAGACATTACAGGGGGAAAAAGGGCCCTCTGGGGACCAGGCAGTTGATCAGCCGCGGCCCCGGTGGAGCGAGCCAGACAAATAACAAATGACAGCTCTGTGATTAAATCAAACCTTCTACTTTAAGTGTTGAAGTATCTGCCTGTCACTAACAATCTAGGGCTTGTTAAAGCATCCCCCCTCCCTTAAGATCACTCCCTCCCTCCCACCGCAGAGTCCCATCAAGCTCCCCTCCTCCTCCCCTTCCTCCACACTCCCCCCCACCTTCCACTACCCCCAAAACACATCACTCAAACAGCTCCCTCTGGACCCCCCCCCCTCCTCCTCTCTCTCTATCCCCGGCTAGCCATCTACTCTCCGGAGAATGTATGAATCGCCACACACACACACTGCTGTATGTGAAACAATGTCCACATACTGACAATTAATTAGTGGTCTAACATAGAGTTTGGAAATTCAACTGAAATAGATACCATGGTTAATGCCTTGGAATAAAAAATTATGACAATAGATTTAAATCCATACAGTCAAGCTTTACTGCATCATGGAGAGCCCATACAATGTGAACCAATATGGCTGTAGTTCAATGACTCCATTACTCCGTGTTAATGGCTTTATTCCGGATAAACTGATGTGAATATTCATATAGGAGCTCATTAGGGACAAGCACTTAAAAAAAATATATCAGTAGTTGATGGAAAATCTTTTTCTATAATAGCTGAGGTACGTAATTTTTAATGGTGCTAATGAGTGGTTATGGCTATACTTCCAGTTGCCCGTCTTCTGTGTTTTTATACTTTAATTTGTTTTGGCCTACAGTGGCTCTAATGACTAACACCTTGTACGTGGATGGATCTGCATATATGTGTATCTGGTAACTTTATATATGGTAAATAAAGTAAATAATGTAAATAAGGTAAATATATGGAAAATAAGGTTATTCTGATATATCAGTTTTCTGATATATTAGGATGATATTGGCCTTTTATTAAATATCAATATCAGAAAGTGAGTGTCGTCCACCTCTGTTATGACAGATATGAGGCAGTTTGTGTTACATTACATGGTTACTGTATAATTGATCAATACTACACTGGTTCTCTATGGGAAGCCCTTAACCTGAATTGAATCTAATATGACATTTTGATTGGATTTAATACATATCAATATCAAAATCAAGTTTACTATTACTGTTTACTACTACTACTATTTTTATTATCCTGGGTTTCAGTATAGAGTTGTAGTGTCCCAAGGCTTTGGTGGAAATGGTCAAATTCAAAGATACTGAATATCAACACAAAATATCAGTAAATATCAGTAGCTATGAATAATACCAATATTGGACTTCAAAAAGCCATATCTATAGCTATTATTTCAGTTCAGTATTGGTTTTCACTGTAGTCCAATGAGTTTAAAAGACATTTAATTCAGTAGGCTGGATCCAATCCTATTCATTATAGAAATGCTAGATTAGGCTATGTTTTTATGTTGCCTCCGGAGATTGGGCAAATGCAGGACAATCAGTGCTGCTGTTAATAGTCTGTTGCTTTGTAGTGGGACCACGTCAGCCATGTTGTTTTGCTGCATAACCTGCTGGGGTGAGTCAAAACAGTCTCCGACGACATTAAAACACCGCATGACGCTCTGCTCTCCTACCTATCTGCCTAGCCTTTTCACGGCACATTAAAATCATTACGCCTCGCGGCCACAAAAGCCGGCTGAACCATCACCGAGACTGGGCAAAGCGGGGGCCATGGGGGGGCGAAGACAACACAACATTTATGATTTTCATCAAACCCAGCTCTCTTGGACTGACCCTATCAGGGGGTTTTATTGTCTGCTAGGGTATATGGAGCCAGCATTAACCCCTGCGGTGGGCCTATATACCCTTAACAAGGAAGCCAACGGTCCCTGGAATAGCTAACATTTACAACAAGTGCCATAACTGGTGAGAATGAATGACCAGGAAGAGGCGACATCTTAGCTTGGCTAGGGAAGTTAGCTGACCTTATAAAATGTCTGTCTGCTCAGCTGCTCTCTTGCCTGTTGGGCAGGCTCTTGATGTCTAAACGGTGACATGATTTAAGGGTAAATTAGTATTCATCACGCCAGTCACAAGCCATTAATCTAATATCCCCAACATGAAATGATATGCAAATTGCTGCCCATTGTAATGCCGCACCATGCGTCAATGCTTCAAAATGGCCACCGCTGCATCTGCATCACCAGTCACAACAGAAAATATACTGTAGGTCTGCCTTGGCCTTTGAAAATGTAGTGGAATTTGAAATCAAGCCTATGTATGGTTTTGCTTTGGCAAGGACAGACAAGGACAGACTATATTATTTAGGTATATGGGCAGCAGGTTGGTTAAGGAGTCTAGTAGTCAAAATATGTTGTTGGTTTGTGCCCCGGTAAAGTTCCCAGAGAAAGCCCCATGTGTATGTACCAGCCTGCTCCAAAATGGGTTATCGTTAGCTAGTCTTAGCTAGCTTCCAAAACCCCTTTTTGGAGAGAGCTAATAGATAGGAGTTAGGTATACAGTGTTTTTAACGTTAATGCTACTGTAGCTAGCTTCCAAAACCCCTTTTTGGAGCGAGCTAATAGACATACATCATGGGGGTAGTGTTTTTAACGTTAGCTAGTGCTACTGTAGCTAGCTTCCAATACCCCTTTTCGGAGGATGCAAACGTTTTGACTACTAGACTCCTTAACCAACCTTCTACCCATATACCTAAACAACATTTCCCACCCCACACCATAGTAAAAGGACACCAGAGGACAATTGCTTCTGGCGGTCTGCCCGGCTCCGAGGCTGAGGCAGGGGTCTGAGCCGTGTCGGGGAATATGCCCGGTGACAGATGCTCGGGAGACGTGGGGCACGGCAGAGGTCCAGGGAGAGCAATTAGCACAAACGAAGCGGCTATGTCGTTAGCTGGTCTTTATTAGCCCCAGTGATCAGTTCAGAGGCCATTAGTCTCCTGTGATCACAGAGTTTCCTGGTTGCCCATTACAGGGTTTGTGATCGCACATCTACAGTTTCCAAGGTAGTGAGAGACCCATATATCTCTTTGCCGATATTGGCCATTTATTAAAAGTCAGATATCAGCCAGTCAATCTTGTTCACCTCTGATATGATGAGTTTGCTTGATTACTACACTGGTTGTCTATAGGAAGCTATAGGATTATCATTACTATTATTATTAGTAGTAAAAGTATTAGTCGTATTAGTATTCGTAGTATCAGAAGTAATACTTCTGGGATTTTTCTGGCATGGAAATGGTCAAAGTTAAAGAAATTGAATATCAGCAGAATCACTGAATGTATGATGATGCAACATTTTGATCACTTGTTTCATTGGCCTACGATTAATATCCTGCATGTTTTAGTATCCCACTGTCTAAAGGCTTTTCTGCCCTAACAAGAATACAATTATGCGGGAAACACTGAATACTTATAATGTATTGGAATTTTTTGACATGAAAATGTAAGAAAATATCGGTATCGATATTGGCCTTCAAAAGCCCATATTCGTCGAACCCTAATCCAGGGAGGGTCAAAGGTGAAGGGTGTGCCTGTGTTTAAAAGTCTTGATAGACAAATTACTCTTCAAAGGCTGGGAAAGTTTAGTACTTTGTGTTTAGTTCAGTTAACTCTGAACAGAGGCTTATTGGTCAGGTAGTTGCCATTTAATGGCATTGAAGTTTATGTAGCTGTGTTAGTCCCAGCTGGACACAACCAACTGCACAAGTTTTGTAATAAAGCAGATAAAGTAAAATGAAAGGACAAGCAATATTGTGGAGGTAGTGGGGAGTCCTAACAAAACAATAATAAATGCCTCTACAATGAAATGTTGGGAAAAAAAAAATCCAATTTAATATTACTGCAAAACCTATTTGAGCTGTAATCATAGTAAATGCACCTCACATTAAGAGCTGAATGAATACTGCAGTAACCACCATTATCTCCCTCATTACAAAGAAATATTTGTTCATTTTGGTTATATTTGGCCGCGCTTAGTGCTATTCTTTATCTTGCCAACTTTTTGAAGTACCCTGTCTGCTCAAAGCTCCCTAACCTGGTGGGAATCGCAGTACAGAACATCCTGCCCCTGTACCTGGTGAGATATCACTGGCTAGTGGGGGGCTTAGGGACATCATCAGGCATCTTGTACGCATCTCTCCTCTGTCCTGTGTTGCATGCTGGGAAAGCACTGCCCTGTGTGTTGTTCCCCCTCCCTTGCCCGGGCCCGGAGAGACCTCGCCGCTAATGTTCCCCCCCCTGTTTTACAACGGTACTTCCTGGAACAGCCCCCCTACTAGTCATCAGATGCTACATTAAGGGAGCACTCTGAAGTCTTCCTGCACCACTAAGGGCCCCTGATAAATAACTTATGGGGGAGAGGATTCAAAACATCTCTCCTATTACTAGCCTCGATTCATTTTTTACAGTCCCCCGAGCCTCCCATCTGTCCTGCACTTCAAACGCATCTGAACGCTCAGAGATACTTTCCCTATTCTATCCTGTGGGATACTTGTGAAGGTAGGGAGGGGAGGGGAGGTAGGGAGGTGAGGGGAGGAGGAGGGAGAGGAGGGGGTGTGATTGGTGGTGGGGTGGAAAGAAAAGAGGAGGAATATGACAGAGCCAGGAGCTTTGAGCGGCAGAATGTGCCGAAAGCATCTCTCCCATCACCTTCCTCTCCGTCTATTCTCCACGGAGGGGAAGAAAGAAAGCATTTGAAGGAGAGGAGTGGAGGGCGGAGAGGGAGACGACGGAGGAGCGGGAGGGAGAGATTTGCGGTTGAGGCGTCATGGTCCGGCTCAGAGCTGCCACTCTCTGTCAAATTATAACACGTCCAACAACTCGGCTTTTTCTCACTCGCAATTACAAATTAGTCCATTAGGCTGTCGGCAGCCTGTCCCTTCTCTTCTCTGAGCTGGAAGGGTATGTTTGTGTGTGTGTGTGCGTGCGTGCATGTGTGTGTGTATGTGTGCGGAGGCCCATAAGGGTGGGCAAAGGGAGGAGAGCAGATGGGAGGGGACCTTCCCTGGGTGGGAGATGGCAGTTTTCAAGTCACATAACGAGACAAACAAGCAAACCAACAGTTGTAATTTGATGTGATGTCGACAGTAATTGTCTTTCATGCTGCGGGTAGGCGCTCGGGTGGGTGGGTGTGTGGTGTGTGTGTGTATGTGTGGGTTGGAGGAGGGGGGGGGGAGGGCGGCCATGGAGTGGTAGTTATGGAATATAAATTGAGGCCGCCTGTTTTTCCTAGGGTAGAAAAAAAAAAAACACAGGCGCCCATTTTCGTGAGACGGTCAGGGGCAGCGTTTTAGTCAACCGCCCTATCGGCTCAAATGGATTTTAAATTAGCAGTGAGAGCACGGCAAGCGACATATCTCAGCTGAAAGGAGGCCGATCTACAGAGTGCAAAGCGCATGACATGTATGGATTCTGATGGAGTCAAGATGCCATCCGCCGATCCCTTTTTATTAAGACCATGAATTCTCCCCCCCCGGCTTTTCAATCGGGGGCCCATTCACACTCACGAGCAAAATCAATTTGAGCCGCGGATCAAACAAGGTAGTGCAAAGTAATATCAAATGACTGAAAGAAACTATTCCTGGGCAGGAACTTGTTCAGAGGTGACAATCTGATTTAAAAGTCATCGCTGTAAATCAACATATAAAAATCCCAATTATTGTGCCTTCTCCTCCACTGAGCCAGCGCCACTTCTCTCCGACTTGTGCATTCATAAAGCCTGAGGGTGGCACCTCTGAAAGGGCATTCATTACCGAACAAGCCCCAGTCATTCCACACCTCCTTTCGCGGGCCTAAAAGGAACTCTCTTATTATATCCCAATGCAGATTGCTATTCATGCAATTTGGGCATTAACTCAGTGGTCGATTCACACCGGGTCCAACTGTTCCTCCCTTCTGGCTCTCCGGGCCGCTGTTGCAGCCAGTTGCTAAGTGTCAATGCCCAGACGACTATTTCTGTCCCGTACCCTGCGGATCTGGGTGGAAAACACAACCCCGGTGTCTCGTATTAATAAGGTCGGTCTCATTTTGCATCAGACGGAGAGTAGAGCTAATGAAATCACGCAGGAATTAAGTCGTTAAAGGGCTAAACACTAGTTCTTGGCGGATGGTAATGAGCGCGCTAAGCGGGAACCCCCCTCCGACCTCCTCGGTCTATGTCGGGCTACTCCCGTCGCTTTCATCCAGCCGGTCTTAAAAAAAAAAAAAAAAAAAAAAAAAGCACAACTGAGTCTTTCAAAGGAGAAATACGGTGTGGGGGGTTTGCAGGGTTTGCGGGGTTTGGTGGTGGTGGTGGTGGTGGGGGGGGGGTTCAGGGGAGCCAGGGTGAACTTAACAAGCAGGGATCTTACAGATTTAAAGGTACTGCTAAAAATTTATGGAGGCATGTTTGGACGGGGGCCACGGCGAACAGCTTGGCCAGCTGAGCAACATCACAGCGGGACGCCTAATAAGCCCCGCGCAATTTTTCACCCCATATTTTATCAATAAAAAAGCAGTTTAAACAGCCTCCCCCCCGAACCGCAGCCGCTGCACTGCCTGCCATCTGGAGCCCTCTTTCATTTTATAATCCAACTGTCATTAAAATGCTTCTTGGCAGTTTACAGCTCGTTCCCCCTGTGCAGATGTGGAAGCGATCTTCAGACGGGGCCCTCTGATCAAAGTGCTCGCTGCTGTCAGACAGAACACTTACCACCCTCAGGCTACCTCCAGTCCTATCCGGACATACTGCCTCCCATTATTTATTTATTTCCTGCACTTCTTTATTTATCAGGTGCACCACTCCCAGCAGAGCGCGGGGTCAACTCCAGAAGCCGGGCAGCGGTTGCCTGGAGGTTAGAGAAGCAGGCTCGGGACCGGGAGGTGGGCTGGCTACGGATTCCGTCGGGGTGCTGTTGAGCGAGGTAACCGCTCCAACTGGGCTATGGTGGTCCTGGACAGCTCCAGAGAAAACAAAACAAAACCAAAAAAAAAAAAAAGAAAAAAAGCCAAACCCCTCCTCTAACCCTTCCCCGCCATGATGATATTATTTTTGGTGGCTGAATGAAACTAGCCTGAAAAGTTTTGAGGTCCAGGAACAATATCTTCTAAAAATTATAGCCGTGGCTCAATTTTCAACTCAAAGGCAGTAATTTATGTACCACACTTGGTCAATTAGTCTTAGAACAAGCATATTTTACCCCAGTCATAAAACGAACCGTAGGAACAAAATAGCACTGAAACTTCATATTTACTCCCATTTAGAATGAGAGCATTTTTATCTACAAAGGTGCTCTTTGGAGTGAAATTAAGTTATCAAAAAGCAATGCATGGCTCGCCTATCTACAGGATTCCAATGCAGCCTGTGATTTGAATAATTGATTTCATTTCCACCAGTAAATCTCCAGCGGAGCAGAGGGACAACAATGCTACAGGCCTTGGTGTAAGTGGAGCATGAAAAAAAAAATCACTCCGCGTGCCAAAAGTAATAACAACAAACGTTACCGCCTGAAAAAAATGATTATTTTGTGTTATTTTGAACGCGTCACTTTTGATTAGCGACCGTTGCTGAGATGATAAACCGGGTAATCAATTCGATCTCTGATGGGACTTTGTGTCATTTGGGCTGAAGCTGGCGGGACGACACATACACACGCCGCTATAAATCAAAAATTGAGATTTGTGCCCCGAACGACACGCAGGTTTCTGGCAGCGTGTGGGGAAGGTGATGGCAGCGGGTCAACCCCCTTGGCAGCGTCTCTGTATCATATCACGCCGCCGCACTCGCCGTGTGCACACGCGTGACTTACATGCCGCTCCGGCGACCCCCGGCGGCGTCCCCCCCCCCCACTGATGTGGCGTGGCAGCGCGCGGCGTTAATGCTCCGACCGGGTGTTGATTGAGCTCCCCTAAAGCCAGTGACGCATGTTGCCTTTGTTTGGCAGCCGTCCCAGCCCTAAGAACCGCGGCCATATTCCGCCTGTCAGTGCCATGTGTTAGCTCTCCTCAGAGCGCAGCGGCTGATGCCACTCAACCGCTACCCCCCCCCCCTACCTCCCCCCTCACCCCCCCCATGGCATCTCCGCGGGCACCCCGAGGCCTAGCAGGTCTGCGCTAATGAAGTCAAATTAATTTAATGGATGCCCGTGCCCGCCTGCGTCTGTGGCCCCGCTTGGCAGGGGGACGCTTTTAATGCCCGGGCCTCTGGCTGCGGCTTCCGCACCTCGTACCCCGTAAGCCCCCCCCCACGCGGATCGACTTCGATTACGCCGACGAGCCCTCCGCGACTCGGGGGCCGATCCGCGGGCCCGATAAAAAACCGGAGTGTGTGCAGGGAGAGTTCCGCAGTTAACTTCGGAGGGAGGCCAGGTGCGTCGACTAATTAAAGCCCACTCAAAGGGCGAGGGGAAAAATAACTGGCAAATGAACATGAGTGGCAACCGTCGTTACTACCCCGCTTCCCCCCCCCCCGGAGCCCCCAAATCCCCCCGTTAAGTTTTATGGAGCACCCTTTGATACAATAATTATTTTTTTTTTCCTGTAATCTTTCAAGCCCTGTACCTCCCACCCCCCCCCCCACCCCCCGGCTGGCGCAGATCAAAGCGGGCTGGTTTTGTGCATGAGGGACTGCAGTGGCTGGGGTTGCTGGCTTAATTGAAGGCAGCTGGCCCCTGTGTGTGTTTGGTCCTGATCTCGGCGGCGCTCTCCCGGGCGCTCGGGCTCTCCACATCACATAGCGCGCTCGCCCACGGAAAGTTCCCTCCGGAGGCCCGAGTGACGCGGAGGGCCTGCAGGGGCTCGAGGTCTGGCACTCGCAAAGCCCATCCACAGGCATCTGGGTGTTTAGATTGACTCGGTGATGCTCGAGTGGTTAGCGGGAGGGAAGACGGAGCGCGCCGCTCTCAGTGGGTGGGAAGAGAGGCCGAGGCGCGGAGCTCACTTCCTTTATTGTCCGTCATCGCCGTTATGAGCGCCGCACATAGCCTGAGCCTTCCCATTAAGAAACTTGGCTTGTCCTCCAGTAGGAAATATTCGGTAAACAGAGACAAAATGGAGAGTCTCAGGAAATAATGATGGCCTATGACCGCTCTTAATGTGTGTTGATTTTCCCTTTAAAACGACTACAAAAAATATGACTAGTGTGCTACTTGGCTGACTGGCCTCTTTGTCTGAGAAGGGAATTGAGGCTCTCTAAACATTCTTTTCACAGCCACAGTGGACCTAAGCTCCTTTTACTGATGTATTCCTGGCCGGAGAGAAAGCGACGATTCTTCGGGGAAACATTATCTGACTCCTAATAACAACAGGGAATTCTATATTTGTCCCTGATTGCGTATGCCATTTGTTGTGGAGGAAAAGCAAGTCCCCTTGCATTAGGAAGGCTTGTGCAGACAAGCCAAGGCTGGGACAGACACGAGTCTTGCTGCGCCAGCTCCAAACACACACAAAGCCTGCCTTGCATTTCCAGCCAGCAGAAATGTGTAAGTAATTACAGTCCAACCATGTTTATTGAATAAAAAGCCACTTAGGCATTATGTTTATGCACGATCAGAAACACTCAAATCTTACATCCACGTACACAAAAACATTTGTGTCTTTTTTTTTTCTCTCTCTCTCTCTCTCTCTCTCTCTCTCCGCAGAAAAACATCTGCACCCAATATGGACTCAATTTTACTTTTATTACTCATGTGGAAAAATGTATATAGTACTTGGATTGTTATTCAAACACAGGCCATTTGAAAAACAATGAATGCCCTGCCATGCTTTGGAGCAGAGTGGACACATTGAGCGCCGGCCTGGTCAGTTTAGCTGCCTATTTAAAACTAGACTGAGCTTACTGCTTAGGCAATGCAAAGGGTGAGTGATGGCTGATTGGAATTGAAAATTATACAACGCACTTGCGCAATTGTGTTCCCCAGTAATAACGTGTTACCACTGGTGGTGCGATCCTTCACAGCTTGTCTTGTTTGATATGGCACGGCATGCTTGGCGTATCGCCGTGTCATCGAACCGACGAGACCTCTAGCAGAAAATTGTGAAATCGAGCATTTCACCGGGCCCTCGCAGGAAAATTCTCCCGGCTATTACAGGACTCAGGTGGGGAAAAAACAGCCTTTGAAGAAAACCACCTCTAGAAATGGATCGGGTCAGGCTGGAGGAAAAACAGACACCAAAACTTGGTGTTCATCGGGGCAACGCTAACTCCCACAATAACAATGATCGTAAGCTGTCAAGTGGCGACGGGTTTTTTTCTCGAAGAGTTAGCCGGTGCTTAAAAGAATAGAAGGGAGTGTGTGTGTGTGTTGTGATTTTAACAGAGCAAAGGGAAGGAATACTTGTTTTTATTAATACCCTCTGCCAGCACAAACAATTTCTCCGAGAGAAGAAGGGGAGACAGTGAGTGAAAGGAGAAGATTACAGCCCGGACGCCGCCATGTTATGCTTTCACACCTCCCCCCGCCCCGAGAGGCTGGCGTTGCTCCGCTAGCCGCAAATCTTCTATTTTCATCCGCGATGCCAACCGTCGGCGCTAACCTTTAAGGAGGAATCCGGAGCGGGCGATTGGGTGCCACGTCGGTGACGCCATCGCTATGCTGGCTGTCCCCCCCCCCGCGCCGCGCCGTGACACGCATCGCTACTGACAGGCCGCCTTCGCCGATGTCAGTTGGCCGCGTCTGCTGGCTGGCCCCCGCAGAAGCTCCGAGTCTTTCCCTGTCATCGCGCCCTCTCCTTTTTCCCAACATGCATCAGGGCCGTTAGTTTCTCCGGGCGAGCGTGCCCCTTCGCGCTCGCTTCAAGAAAACACACACGCCCCCCCCCCCCCTTTCGCTTCAGAGACAAATCCAAAATGTGCTCCGAGATCACCTCACACTAACACGCTAAATGCGCAACAGATGTATCTCTTGACAACCAGGCAGAAAAAAAAATTACACCGCACCAGCACACATGATCTGGAGCGGACCAGAGATGAGAGCATGTTGCAAACAGCCCAATATAAATTAAATAGTTAAGTGTTTCCAGGCTCGGTTTAATAGCTGGAGGAGACGAACATCATGATACCAGCTGATGGAAACATAAACCCACATTTCCATAGCAGGGCTTGCGGTGGTTCATTTCTGGTCGATCTGCAAAGCCAGAGCTCGCCATACTTTTCACCTCAAAAGTAGATTATGAACGTATGAACGAACAGACCTTAACTCTAACCGTAACCTTACTGGAGACCTTGCATCTAAAGATAATCTTAATTAGAGATGGAAAAACGATGATGAGATGGATTGACATTCAAAGTTGTACCATGTTTTTTTTGTTTTTTTTACTTTTTGTCCAGAAAGTGAAAACCATGGTGACCAGAGGGAGGAACTGAGCGAGAGAAAACAAGAGAGAGAGAGGGAGAAGAGAGAGAGAGAAAGAGAGGGGGGGGGGGGGAGTAAGAGAGAGAAAGACAAAAGCAAGAGGAGAAAAATGACATCTCCATATTAAGGCCTGTGTTGCCGGTGTCAGTTCTAATTTCACAGCGCCTGTGGGGAGCTGAATGCAACCAGTCAGCTCTGGTCTCGTCTCGTTCCTCCTCCATTTTGAAATCGGGGGCCGGCGAAATCCCAAGCTGGGGGGGGTGGGGGGGGTGATGGAGGGAAAGGAATATTACTGGCAAATTGGTTTTAGATTAAAGGAGGTGGCGAGGCATTCTGCTTTCTCAGCTCTTTCCCAGGTGCACTTAATCTAATTTCATTAAGGAGATGAGGACGGATGATCGCTTGTGTCGAAGCATTAAGCCGGTCCGTTTTTTTTCCCGCCAATAAAAAATCGTTTGGGTTTGTCAGCGGCCCTGGCGGGTGGGCTTGTTTGTTATTGAATATGACGACGCTCGGACACCAAGCTGGAGTCTTGCTTGATGATGAGGTGATGATGAGGTGTGTGTGTGTGTGTGTGTGTGTGTGTCTCTCTTCCAACATGGCTGACGCAGGAGAAGAGGGAGAAGCAGAGGGTAGTTCATAAAACAAGGGAGGGGAAAAAAAAAAGATTATAAGCACAACAGACAGGTGAGGGGAGCGTTGATGTTTTTGCTCTTACATCCTCGCTGCATGCTCGTGTTTTTTTTCGAGGCGGGGTGCACCGCTCGCTTCGGAATGGGGGGGGGGGGGGGCGGCCTCCCCCCCCCTGTCCCCCTGATACCTCACATCACCTAGGAGGATACCGCTAGCTTGACGAGCCGTTACCGGTAAAGCCCGGTCGAGACGCTCTGACGTGAGGCCCGGTGATACGGCATTCATCCTGCGCGCACAGCGGCGGCGGCGGAGATAACGGCGGGGAGTGGGGGGGGGGGGGGGGGGGGGGAATTAACGTGTCAATCAAAGCCGGCGCGCTGCCCCGGCAGATGAGTACAACGGAGCCGTAAAAGAGCTCATAGACAGGATGTGGTAATGGTCCTCGGAGACTGCCTGCCCCCCACCTCCCAGGAGACGGATACAGTTTCTGCTGAGTGACTGCTCGGCAAATAGGACCAAATAGAATTAGCCGACCCGGGTGTCCTCGGCGGCTCCGTGCGCGACACAATGCGATGAGGCGGCGGCGGCGGCGGCAACGCACCTGACATGAGGCCGCCGTGTTAAGGTCTGCAGAGGATAGAAGCAGGACAGACAGACCGACAGACAGACGCTGTGTTATTTGCCGTGGTGAACGACTACGGAGGAAATTGGAGGAGCCGGCGAGGACGGCGGAGTGGGGCCCTAATGGAGATAGGATGACACTTCAGGGGAGTGCATGAACAAACTGAGAAGGGATAAAGCCCACTCTATTTCTCTCTCTCTCTCTCTCTCTTCCTCTCCAATGAGAGAGAAAATGACCGTCTTGACTTGGAGTATCTCAAGACAGACGCGTCGGAAGTTGTCAGGGTCGGCTTGCTGATATATCGCAGGTGGAGCGGGGGGGGGGGGGGGGGGGGGGGGGTGGAGGCGGCGGTGGCGTTTATAGTGCTTGAAGAAACACTTTTAATAATGCATGGTCTTACGGGTGATGCGGAGTTCCTAAGGTTTGTCAAGTTCTTCTTGTACGACCAAATTCCCTTTCAAAGAAACCAGGTTCAAACGTTCAACAGAGTTCAAATCACGGTTAAAGGTGAACATCGATAATCAGGAACTCTTGAGTGTCACTAAAAGCTAAGACTGTAAACACTCAGTTAACACTCTTGCAGTTCAGATGTTAATGCATGCTAAACATTTATCACTGTTACCCAGTTGCTTTACTTCAAATAACATTACTGGATTTACTTGTAACTTCATTAGAGCAAAAAAAACAACAATCACCTATTTCACATCGTCAAAGCACTAAATTGACCCTCAAACAGCTTTCTCATGAGCCAAATAAAAAACTGGACAGCATGTGAAGTAACACATATCTCATACAGTCACAATTATATCAGATATTGGCCTTGTGACATCTTGCTATCTTGGATGCCACAGCCATTCAAACACATTTTTGTGTGAAAGAGTAAATAGCTAACACGTGTTCCGGGGCATATAAATACATTTTAATCAACTGACAGTCACACAGAGGCCGTGACATGTAAAATGACTCAAACTCTTTGGATCGAGAGGAAAGAAATGATCTTCCCTATTCCATAGCAAAGGCCTCAAAAACAAGACTTTTGTGTACACACAGTCCCTCTGTTGTGGAGGCATATCTCCAGCGTGCGGTTAGTCCCTTCGTTTAGTGCGGCTATGTGCAAACACACACCGAGTGTTGCTTTAATAACAGTAAAGACACAGAGAAAACATTCTTCTCCTTAAGGAATCCCTCATTATGTGGGTTTTCCCTGCGGGTACGGTCGCAAGCGAGGTTAGTCAAGGTCATAGCTGTTATTGTTTTTTCCCTCCTTTGGATGCTTCTCACTGTCAAACATCACGTAATCCTGGAAAAATCAGACGGCGGGGGCCTCCCAAGAAGAAGCGGCGGGGCGATGGGAACGGAATACCCAGCCTGTGATTGCTTGTTTCCTCAAGGCTGGGCCAATCTGCATAGAGATCGCCTTATAACGGCAGCCTCACGCTGAACTAGAGGTGAACTCCGAAAAACTCCGAAAGGAATTCAAGTCTCGACGCGGTTTGGAAACACGTCGGCGTCTCCGGCATCACTTTTGATACGAGGGTTTCACGAGACGCCGCTATCAAAACCGGCCCCACCGCCGCCGCGGCAGCTCGTCAGTTTTATTCAAATACGGTGTAACTGATTGCACCCTGGGGGTACACCTGGAAGCAATATTCTAATTAACTTAATCTGTGAAATCCTGACAATGTGGGTGTTCAGGTGGCTGGTAATCTGATGTGAAAGGAGCCTTTGTTTTCATTGGAGAGAGACGGGAGGAGCTGGCACCTGTTTCAGCGAAACGTTGCAGAAAATTAACGCCGCCGAGTTATCCTGAGTGCGGGCAATTACAAATGACAGTGTTTGTCTTCTCCTCATGGAAACCAATTTTTACACCGTCGCTTTTTTACTTTTGGTGATGGCTTGTCAAGGTGTTTTTTTTCCGCCGCTCCTCTTCTTCTCCCTTCCCCAGCAATTTGCAATGGATGATTCGCTACTCTCATCATCTTGATTATGGTAATATGGGTTTCTGAGGAAATGAAAGAGGCCAGTGCTGCTTAAGGCTTCACCTAAATGTTCTGTGCTTCTTGCACTCTTGGCAGGTACGTGCACATGAACATTGCGCCCTTTGAAAGAATTCACAACAGCGCGATTGTGTTGCAGCTATGCTTTCCATGATCAGTGTCACATTTTCTGTAGCCCCTCCAGCCTGCTCGGGAGGATACATGTGAGATTTCTCTCTTGAAGGCCTTTGCTGCAGATATTGAAACATAACCATCCACAGTACAATTGAGAAATATAAATACTTACCTTTATTTTACACAATCTAACAGGGCGTTCACATGGGTTGCACTATTTTGACCAATTGTGGGCGGGGCCAGAGTCTCTGATTGCATCTATGTAGCGATCTCATGCAGCTACAAAGTTCTGAACAGGCAAATCATGTATTTCTGCTGTTCTGGTGTTGCCTTTCATAACGTTACATCATTTTAACAAGTTAACCTATGTAGCTAGCTGGCACTAATTAGGTAGCATTAATCAAAAATAAACAGAAAAACTCAATAAGATGACTTTGAAGCTTACCATCGACCCCAACGGTGGATGCAACCGTTCTCCAAGCATCGTTTTTGAGATGTTTACTCCTGTAGTCTTTCGAATAAAAGTTGTAGAGAACTGGGGAGCTTTGAATGGCTGGAATCAATTTCTCACCCATTTTGCACTTGCCAGGCGGAACTATTGTTCATGAATCAAAATGACACTGGTAGGGAAACAAGGAAGCGTGCAAATTGTATTGACTGTTGACAGCCAGTGGCCACGAAAAGTTCAGCTGTGGCTAACTTTTCCCAGCCGACAAGCTTGTTGAGCGTTGCCCCGGTCAATCGGCTCTATAGGAAATCAATGGACTTACAGTAAACTTGTTGGTCATGTTGCTCACAGTGTGAACGCACGGTAACTTGTAACAAACTTGTAACATGGCATTAGTGTTGTCAAAATAACCCTCATTTCTGTACTACTTCAATACCATTGCAAATGACGAAGGAGACAAATATCACAATTCATGGCAACACTACATGGCATTGTTACAAGTCTCAAGTAACAGATGCAGGAGGAAGGGAAACAGAACAGGAGAGCGCAGGTAGACCGGAGGAAAAGGAACCATTCTGAAAGCTTCCTTCCTTCTTTCCTCTCTCCCTCCTCTCCTCTTCCCTACCCCGCATCCCTCTCTACCCCCCACAGTGATGCCAGGGAACCGTATGGAGACTGACAGGCCTGCTACCCTCCCTCTGTCGTGTCAACTAGCGAGCGGCCTCAGTTCCTTCTCGCTTCAATGAAGAGATAAAAGCCTATTGACTTGCCAGGCTACAGTTAATGCAAATTGGGGCTGCTATCAATGTATTATTTATAGGGAGAGCCGCAGACATTTCCACAGAACTGGGAGCTAAGCTTACAGGAGATTAGGCATGCTATCTCATTCATTTACCAGGGAGTAATTGCTAAACTGTGGGGGAATTAGGATGCGCGAGGCTCCCCGAAGGCGCTTCATCTCGAAACCAGGTGGCTGCCATCAGCCAACCACCATAAGTCCGCGATAAACGAGTACACAGAAGTCAAATTGTTACTACTGATAGGCTACACCTGTCAAACTGTCACGTGTATCTGGTGAATACCTGATGACATCACCGGCAAAATGGTACGGGTGTATTTGACACACACAAACTAGCTGCTATCGCTATCTAGCATATTAGGAAACAACTATATAGAGGTGACATGTCTTGTGCATGAAATTCATTTGACATTCAAAGCCAAATATTTCTATTGAAGTAAGCTGGAAAACATTTGATTAAGTGCACACGCAGCACACACTATGATCTAGGCTAGAAGGCATTATTCAAGGCATTATGTTCAGGCATTATTACGCGTTCCAAAAATAATAGATGCCACATCTGCTTACACCCCAAAACTAACATTGAAAAAAAAAAAAAAAAAAAAAAAAATCCCCTCCTGTACTGTGTTTTCCTTGTCACTTTCTTGCTCTGTAAAATGCAAATGATCAACAGCGGTGGGACCGGCGGAGTGTCTATTACCCCTCGTCTCTTCTCGCTAACAACACACTGTGACTGTCTCCCTCCTTTAGTCGCGCGCTCAAATTTGTTATTCACAACTCTCAGCCACTTCATGTGGCGGGCGAATAAACACGGGGAAAAAGCAGTCTTACCTTGTCGTCAATGTCACTCTCGCTGTCACACTGCAACAGAAAAGAGACAGACACAGGGAACATAAGGAATTATTCATTTGGCCCCCCCAGTAGCTCATAATCAGTGCAGATGTTATTTTTGTGTGCAACCTCTCGTTCACTGACAGCTTTCAGCGCAAACGGCGAAGAATGAAGGGGGAAGAGAGAGAGAGAGAGAGAGAGAGAGCGCGGCAGTCTGAGAGAGTTTTTCAAATTTCAAAAGCGACACAGGCCGCACAATAACGCTATTCTGGTGTTTTCTGCCGCAAATTCAATGCTGCGCGTTTACAAAAGGCAGAAAACAAATACTACTATACGCCGGGTTCTGTTGTAAAGAGCTTGTCAGTGACTTCGCATTCAGTTAAAGCTTGTCATTTAGCCTTTTGAGTACGCTTTCAAATTGGATGATTATATCTCAAGGACACACAGTGCTTGGGCTCTCTGAATACTCAAACACAGCGCCTATTAAGTGTGGTATTTCAAATCTGCCTCATGACAAACCAATCTTTAGTTTGCACGGCAGACTTCTACAGGTATGAAGGAAGCGAGGAACAAAACGGGTTGAATTCTGAATGATGTCTTGTCTGGCGGGGGCCAAGGGGCCAAATCGCCTTCTATTCAGCCATCAAGGGAAGTAGTTTTTCTTCAAAGTTCTAAATTTGAAAAGGCATTTCAGCGTTAGAATACTTGGCGACCCCGGCTCAAACAACTCGAAAAACCAGACCTTGTAAGTTGCAAATAAATTCCGAGTGTTGACAATGAGCGCCGCGGCTCTTCATTCCTGGCGTGCCGACAGCCGCAAGACTGTGACATGTTTTTAGAAAATAAATGAGATGATTGATTTTGATATTGTGAGAGAGCATCATGCCTCTTTCTCTCTATATTACAAAAAATAATTACATTCAGACAAACTACTGGAAATTATTCTCCTTTAGTTTACTGGAATAGTTTTGTCAGTTTTTTAGCTTTTTTTTTAATGATTTATTCATCATGTTTGACCTGACCATAACACATTGCTGTCTGTGCAAAATAACTTTAAGCTGTCTACAAGTGTAGATAACCACATTCCTAGCTGGCACTGGCTCTCACCCCACAACCCAAAATCCTCCCCACACCATGCCCCGGCTTCCGTTTCTCACGTTCATTTGTGACTAATGGTGAATAAATGCTCTTGGCTGGTAACTCTCTCCCCGGAGACAATAGACAGTGCAGTTGTGGAAGCGGGGAGTGGCCGAGCTGCGGGCCAGTCCCACTGGACCTCACAGCGGGATGCACGAGGAGCGGAGCAATTCAAGCGAGGAGCCACATAGAGGGGGGGGGGGAGGGGAGAGAGGGGCCCCCCCAGTGAAAAAACTGCCTTCAATCTGTCAATTAAGTCTCTGTGGCAACATATTTAAGTGGGCCCTCTTTATTTTGTTTGACTCCCTTTCAGAGCCGGGCACAATGGGGAGGGAGCTGGGTCAATGGAGGCACAGCGGCCCTTTGTAGCGAGTGCGGTGGGTCCAAATGTATAATTAAGTAACGAGAGCAATCAGTGCAAGGGCTCAGTGGCCAAGTTCTCTCAGGAGAGGAGGGGAAAAAAAAAAAACACAGCCTCCACTGCCCCGCGATTCATCCGACTCCACGAAGACAAGGGATATAGTGGGAGTCCTCGCTGGCAGAGGCTTCGAGTGAAAAAATGTTGTGGCTCAACCCCTTAGGAGGCTTTATTGCTGTGTTTGTGTCTCTATCTGCAGAAAAACAACTCCGAGACGCGCCTGAGCTCCCATTGTGCATATCGAGGCGTTCTTACACAAGATCTGGAACAAGGACACGCACCTACCGGAGGTCAGATAAATGAAAGAGAGTGATGTATTCGGTGCGAGGCTTTCTTTCTGCCGGAGCGATTGTTGTTTTGTGATTACAGAGCCAGTGAGTGAGCAGCGAGGAAAGAAAAGGAGTGTGAGAGGAAGGGAAGGACATGCCGCATTATAAAATGTCCCTGACAATTGCACTTGTTTGAATATGGGTGAGTATGGGGGAGTTTTATTCCAAAATGCATTACATCCATTCTGGGAAAAATCATGTTCTTTGCTCACTATAAACACAACAAATATGATTACTTGCTCTGAAATACTACTATTTTAGCTAAAGGCTCATAACAGCGACAATATTCAATAGCATTTTTTTTTATTTCATGCTTGAAATCATTTTGTCCTAATAGGTGCTACATTTTTTTTTTTTTTAAAACAGTGTCTATCTCATTTTGGAATGAAACTCTTCATTCTGAGCCTGTGTGTATATGCCCACATGGAGTGGAGAATTAGAGAAATTGGCCACATTTATATGCAACATGTCCTCTTTTCTCTTGGGGAATGTTTGCAAACCCTAATTTCCGGGCTTTCGCTTGTCAAAAGACCTTCATTACAGAGTGCAGGGCATTAAGAAGAGAAAGTGGCTTAGGCTTCTTGTCAATCAATTCCCCATTCAGACTGAGGATTCTGGATGAATTAATTGTCAGCCATTTCTATACCGCTTGTTACTGGCTCATCACAACCTGTAATCACCACCCATTTGTTCCCTCACCACTCTGTCATTTTATTTTAAAAGAATCGCACATTCAAACACGCATTCAAAACAGCCTTCTCCTCTTGTCTCGATCCGGTCAACGGGGGAAAAAGAGAAAAAAAAAAGCCAAATCGATCCAAACCTGCAGCTCAAACCCCTCCCCACAAAACCAGTGTAAATGTGTTCTTAGCATGCGACCGAACAGATGACATCCATCGGTCTATTCCCCGGGCGCAGTCTCGGCCCGGTTGTTGCTGCGGTAGCCGTGAGACGAGGGATGAGGCCTCGCAAGGCTAGCGCCGGCGAGGAGGAAAAATAATATCAAAAGAGCACAGCGGGGAGCTTATCCCTTTACAAGAAGCATGCACTGCAGCAGAGCGTAAAGAGGGATACTAGCTATGGCTCAGAGAGAGAGAGAGAGAGAGAGAGAGAAATAGAGAGAGAGAGAGAGAAAGACAGAGCACAGCAGGGGAGAGAGAGGCAGGTGGAAAGGGGGAACAAAACAACAGTAAGAGCAGGCAGGGGGGATGCTATAGAGATGAAGGGATGGACGAATGGAGGTGGTGTTAGAGCAGTTTTAGTCACTACTGTATGTGATTGCCTATTGGGCTATTACACTTGGTTGAGTCAAAGGAAGGAATACAATGAACCTATAAAGGTGTCAGATTGGCCTATGCATGCGTGTGTGTGTGTGTGTGTGTGTGTGTGTGTGTGAGAGAGAAGGAGGCCATGTCACGCAGTACCCTCCCTTTGGTTGAATATCCACACTGGGGAAGAGTTCAGCAGCGAGGCTGCACCATAAACCAAATGGTAAAAATGCAAAACCACAACCCCAAAAAGGAATCTTCCCTAAACAACAAGTCTGGTGGTCAGAGGGGACGTTGTTAAAATCGGGGAGATATGCTGCTCACTAAGCTGCCTGACAGGAGCCAAGCCCCCAGTGGTTCTGTCTCTCATGGATATTCACAAACCACAAGAAAAAAAAAAAAAAAAAAACCTGGCTGGCTCTTCAGAGGCAGGGAGCAAGCAGCAACATCTGCACCTGGCAACCGCCAGCCACGAGGGGTAACAAGGGACTGGCTTCGGCGGATGGCTCATACACAACCACCACCCCCTCCCAGACCCCCACCTCCTCTCGAGCTCTCCAGCTCTTCCTCCCCTCCGCCAGCACATCAGACGGATGCGTTTGACATTTACACAGCTTTCAACACTTCAGAGACGGGAGATTTATTCTGCCAGCGGCCCTGGCTGGAGCCGGGCCTCGACCTGGGCTGGCCCCCATGACGACCCTGTAGCTCAGCCCTGAAATGAGGCAGAGGCTGAGGAGAGCTGAGCGGAGAGAGAGAGAGAGAGAGAGAGGGAGGGGAGAAAAAAAAAGTAGGGGGGAGGGAGGGAGGGATGGATGTCTCGATTCTCCGGGACATTTTCTCTGGCAGATTCCAATAGACGTGCAGGGGGAAGACAATAAGCGTTGCGCATCCCGGAGCACATTAAAACGACTGGCCAAATTAATCACACAGTTCCACTTGTCACACTCGGAGGAGACTCTGCCATGAATTCCGCCTCGGAGATAGAGAGAGGAACAGAGGAGGAACTCGCCCGGCTACGCAAATGCTGGCACGGCGTCAACGTCTGTCGGGGACTGTCTGCCTGAATACTGATCGCGGGCCTGTACTTGCTGCAAGATATCTAAAAAAAAAAAAAAAAAAATAGGCAAAACAAGAGCTGCCAGAGCTGCTGGCATATAAGTGTCACTGTCAGTTCCTTCTCAAAAAAAACCCCACAAAAAAAACAAAACAGAAGAAAAATACAAATGGTGCATACGCATAACAATATTTGCAATTTGGCCACACGGCACAGTTGTGAAAAATACTTGACCGCCTGTAGATTGTTATTCAAAGTCATTGGCACCGGATTATGTTGCAAACAGTGTGAGTTTAGAAGGGAATTTGAGGGTGGGAATGAGAGAGAAATATAAAAAAAAATAATTCCACACTATTTACTAACAAGTTTCCAAAACAAGATGATGTCCACAGTATGCAATTTTGTTCACATTTTTGATTTCACATTGCGGAAAATTCTCCAAACAGCCCCAAAAGATTTTATTGTGTTGTATTTAGCACTGTTTATTTCACAAGTCAGCTGGCACTTTGAATCCCAAGAATCTCTATATTCCTCTGTGGCATCGATTGAGTGTCTAGCTTAAACGTTGAGCAAGTGAGAAGAGAGAAGGGCCCACTGTATGGAGGATGGAAGTGGGGCCACAAAGGCGCAACATTACTACCTCTGATTTAACAGCGGGACAGCAGGTGCTCCGATTGATCCATCGCCCGGACGGATGGGCTAACGAGCCGAGAACGCGAGCGTTTAGACATCTTCATATTGATAAGCAACGGCTTAAATCTAGAAGGCATTTCTCCACGGACGTCTACCGAGATGCTCCCGGTTGTGAGGGGGGAGAGAGTACTGACAAACCCAGATCTCCTAGGGCGAGAGCGCGGGGAGGGGGTAATGGTCCATTTAGATAGTCTGAGGACCAAAACGGTGCCTGATACTGGTGGAACAACATCAATTTCCTCTCGCAATTTCCCTCCTGCGGATGTTGGGATGAGGTGCGGGGATATTGGCGCCGTGGCCACTCTGATGGGGTGCACAAGCGGTGCCTCAGGATCGCCGGAGGACCTCCCGCCGGGCGCCGAAACGACCGCGCCACCTCCGAGGGCCGCGGGGTGTCTCCGCGGCCCTCGCCATGCAGGGTACGGCCAACTGATGAATAGGATGTTTTGCTGCATGCTCTTACGTCCTCACCCTCTCTGAAGCAACCAGTGCCTTTGAGAGGAACTCATGAGTCATTAAAGAGGCTGAGGGGGTGGTGAGTGTGTGTGTGTGTGGGTTGGCATCCAGATAGTATGGAAAAACAAACATCTCTCTGGGTGCCACAGATGGCCGTACAATGTCACGGCTACTGTAAAGCTAAACACTGGAGCAAAAAACTGAAATGCTTCTGGGACCAGAGGGGCAGCGGTGCACTAACATTAGGGTTTACACGGCTCACATAACACCACTGCACTATTCAACCCTCTCCATCATGGGGAGAGAGAGAGAGAGGGAGAAAAAAATTCAAGTGATTGCTCCTGACCCCGCGAGCTGTATTTGAAAGCACCACGTAGCAAAGTGATTTGATCACAGGATCAAATCTATACAGCCATTTGACCCTTGACCTCACCACCAGGCAGCATGGGAAGTCAGCTGATTACCCCGGGTCAGACTAGGAGCTCTGGATTAGGGAAGTATTGATCCCCGGTGAAGATGGAGGCTCCGGAGGGAATGAGAGCGCGAGAAAAAAAAAAACCAAAAAAAAAAAAAAATGCTCCGGCGGGTAGAAGTGATATCGACCGGCGGAGGAGGCCTAGACAGGCTCTAACGTTAAAACCATATTTGAGCTGGGGACCTCGGAGTTGGCTGCGCAAACAGAGAGAGGCGGCTTCGGCGAAAGCTCCTTTCACGGGGGCCCGAGGAGAGAGAGAGAGAGAGAGGAGAGAGGAGAGAGAGGAGAGAGGACAGCGAGAGAAGGAGAGCGAAGGAGGATGGAAGCAAGACAGAGCGAAGGAGAAGTGCTCTTCGCATTAGCCAGACACACGGAGGCCTCCGGTTCAGAGCTGACACACTTAAGGGAAGAGTCAGCGGGGGCCGCGTAAATCAAGCCGGGGCGAGGAAAGATATAGTCCCTGACCCGGGGCCAAACCAAGCAGGCTTTAACACTACCCAGAGTCCGTGTAAACAGCGCTGAGACCCGGCAGCGCTCCGCTCCGCTTCCATGCAAAGTATGCGGTGAGGTGGAGGAGGAAGGAGGGGAGGGGGGTGCATGGATAGATTGATGGTGATGGTGATGGTGGGGTGGAGGGGGGGGGGGGTGAACTTGAAGAGCCCCCCCTCCTTTTTCACTAAATTAAAGGACCGCCTTGTCCTTTCCAACAAGAAATCCCTCAACTTTTTGCTTTCAGTGCTCGCCGGGGGAGCGAGGGGGCCGGCTGGGCTGCTGGCGTGGGCCCTTGGAGTAGTTTGGCGAGGGAAAAACAGACACTAATGGCAGATGTATGAGGGAACGGGGAGCATTTATTCAGCACAGAGAGAGAGAGAGAGAGAGAGAAAAAAAAACTAGCAAAAACCTGAAGGGACGGGGAATACACAACTGTGTTATGAATATAGTCGTGGAAGAAAAATGGGGGCGGTCGGTGAGAGAGAACGAGAGAGAGAGAGAGAGAGAGAGAAAAAAAAACACTGATTTACGGCGTCCATGTTTTTTTTTTCCCCGCAGCTCGTCTTTCATAACGCTCCCTTCGGCTTCTTCTTGTCTCCGCTGACCGTGTCGACTGTAGCCAGCTAGCTACCTCGCCTTCAGAGGCAAGAACACACACACACACACCCTCACACACACACACACACACCCCCTCATACAACCCTCGGCACCTCCCTGTGTTTTGACATGGCCCCGGGCCCGGTGCTGCCGAGCTGCCACAGCAGACGCTGGGCATTGGAAATTTAAGTCGGGGCGTAGGAGAAATTAGGCGAGGAGGCAAGGAAATGGGATGTTGACTTGAACTGGCCCCGGGGGCAGCTGAGAGTCTCCCCGTGCAGCTCCGCTGGCTGCCTGACAGTTTGATGGAGCGAGTGGAGGCTTCCCCGCGGCCCGAGCCGCCGTCTCTAACACTGATGTAGCTCAGTGAGGAACAGATTGAGCCTCCAGGCATCGCTCTGTACTGCTACTCCCCTCCTCTCTCTCTCTCTATCTCACTCTCTGTACTGCTACTACCATCTTGTTCTCTCTAACCAATCCTCTCTAACCAACACACAAAGAGACATGTACATGCAGCACACACATGCAGACATGCACGCACACACACATGCTCACACATGCACGGACACAAATACACACGCATACCGTACGCACACACACGTGCACACAAATCACAGTCACACACACACACACACAGAGCGCTCGGCTCCCCCCCTCTTCCTTCCCTTTCCTAGGACAGTAATGTGATGAGCACTACAGATGCTGTTTACTGAGCTCTGGCCTACACACAGGGGGAGGGAGGAGGAGAGGGAGGCAGAGATAGAGGGAGAAGCAGAAGGAGGTAGAGTCAGGGGGCTGGCAGGCCACAGCCATAATGAAAAGAGTCTGGCGGCGGCCCACTGTGTGCTGGTCATGAGAAGCATGTGCCGCCGGGGGGCTCTACTGCTAATTTCGGGGGGCAGCCAAGCGTTTCACGCTAGACTTGTCATCGGGCCAGAGGGGGCATTCATACTGGGTGACAGCAATTGCGAGAGGGCGGGTAGGGGGGTTTGGGGAGAGAGAGAGAGAGAGAGAGAGAGAGAGAGAGAGAGAGAGAGAGATTCAGCTCCCTTCCCCCCTCCTCCTATCTGCTGCCCCCCCCCCCCCCCCCCTCCCCCCTGCAATGATCAAACGCTGTCGCAGGCAGGGTAAGGAATTACAAATGAGTGTCCTGTGGCAACGGCTGGGACTGGATTCAGCTCCTCTCCCTGCTCTCCTCTCTCCTCAGATGGCCGGGAGGGGCATAACTCATCCTCTAACCCCCGCTGTCCGTGCGGGGGGGGGGTTTCATACCCCCGCATGCATCCTCCTGGTTAACACGACAATAATAATCTGCGACAAAAGCGGAGCGGGGTTCTGAGCGCCCGGATGCGGAGGTTGCCGCCGTGCGCGTTCGGGGGCCCGAGCCCCGGCGTGCCCTTGGTCTCCGCCGGATCGCGGCGTGCGTAGAGTGCCGGCGCTCTGTTAGAGGTGAAACGACCGACCGGCGCATCTTTAATCAGCGCCATCGACTGGCCTGATGATTTGGCGCGCCCTTTGGGGTTATCTCTGAACTCGGCTAGATAAAACGAGTACAAAGTCACCGGAAATCATTAAAGTTGAGAAGAGGAAAAAAAAAGAAACAGAGGGGGAAATAACGTGTGTGTGTGTGTGTGTGTGTGTGGGAGGGGGGGTGCAGTGTGAATCCCTCTTGGCTGCAGTGTGAATCCTAGAAAATGAGAGAGAGTGAAAGAGAGAGAGAGGGAGAGGGAGAAGAGGAGCTACCAAGCAGTTGATACTAACAGCTGGCTGCCTCCTCCTTAAAAAGCAGCGCCTGGCTCGGGTCTGTCAACCGGGAGAAGGAGGCGAAACGAGGGATGAGCGGGGATGAAAGCACGAGTGTGAGAGATGGAGTCAGTGATGAAAGGTGGGTGGTTGATGGGGGATGAGTGGATGAGGGACGGGGGTGGGTGGGGGGGATTAACCAGCTTGCAAGGAGAAAAACTTCTGTTCAGTGCCTCCGAAACAAGCCATCACATGAGAGAAAAAGAAAGGGATGGGAAACCAGAGAGAGAGGGAGAGAGAGAGAGAGAGAGAGAGAGAGAGAGAGAGCGAGCAGCAGAGAGAGAGCAGAGAAGGAGGAGAGAGGAAGGGAGGAGGCACCCACAGTGCACATCTTCAGGCTGTGAATAATTTAGAGGAGCACTGGGGAGACGAGACGAAGACGAACACAAAACACTGGCAGCGTTTGACCTAGAGCTGCAGCTACATCAGTGCGCATCACAGACTGGAGAGCTCTCTCTCTCTCTCTCTCTCCCTCTCTCTCTCTCTTCCTCCCTCCCCCCCCTTCCTCTCTCTTCTCTCTCTTTTGCTCTTCATCTGCCTCCCTCTGTGCCGGGGAGGAAACAGCTGTACGCTCTTCTTGTTTCGCCTCACATTCTATGAAACCCAACAGAATGGCTGACAACTCAGTTCCATAAGGATCTCACTCTTTCCATCTCTCCCTCTCTCTCTATTTCCCCTCCTCCCTCATCTGGGTACATCAGAAGACTATGCTATAGTCTGCCTTCTGCAAAACGGATACATGCAGGTTCAGGCCATATGGAGCCGTAATGGCGGATACTGTGTCTATCCACTGCAGATCCGCTGGCAAACACAGGGCTAATGCTGCGCTCATGTCAATTGGGAATGGCCATCGAAAAGACGGGTATAAGCAATGACTTGGAAGTGTTCACGCATTTGAATTCGACTGAAGCCATCAAACGCCATAGTTAAATGTTTCTGTAGTCTTTGGTTATTATTATTATTCTCGGCCTTCTCATACTTAACACACCTACACTTAGTGGGTGAGTGATTTGAGTTCATGTTTTACAGCAAAACAAACATTGCAATGTTAACCACAAATGAAAAAAATAGGTGAGTCCTGCCATAATTGTGATAATACAAAATGCGTGTATGTATATGATATGTGTGTCAACAATTATGTGTTGTATTATTATGAATTACTGTATGCTTAAATGTTTTTAATGTGGACTCTTGGAAGATTAGCCAATGGGCTAAAAGAGATCCAAATAAAATCAAAATCAATCAAAATAAAAAAATAACCTATGTGAAATTAATATATCATTCCCTACACTTGACTACAGCATTTTCTTGTTGGTGACATCAGAATTCAGGGACTTGGAGAAATAGTTGGAGTTCTCAAGTCGTATTTATCACCTGAGAACTGACGTTCATGGCATTTTCAAGCGGAGCGCTCGTCTTTCCCATATGACCTGAACGCAGCATTAGAGAGACAGCGCTGCGATCAGCCAGGCAGTGGAAACTGCGGACAGCCGCCGTAAATAACGGCCGCCCCGCGATTAGGCAGAGAAGAGGTTAAACAGAACTCGTTCACGCCGCCTTTGTCAGGGTGCCATGAATCACCTCACCTGCTGAGGTGTGTGCGTGTGTGTGTGTGTGATTAAAGGACCACTGGGCATCTGTGGTGGGAGTGACAGTTGGGCGGACAGAGGGCGGTCTGATCAACCCAGAGGGGAGGGGCCATTTATTACTGTAATTAAGGAACCGCGGGGGTGGAGGGAGCCGCGATCGCGAGTGAATGCAGCCATTCACATGCAGCCATTCCCTTTTCTTTTGGTACAAATGATAGGATGAGGCAGGCGGATGAACACCCAGAAAATTAGGACTAAAGATGGCCACTGAACAAAGAGTTAGGTAACTCTCTCTTCTCCCCTCTCTTTATTTTCCCTCCCTCCATCTCTCCCTCTCTCCCTCTCTCCCTCGCTCACTGTCTCCTGCTCTGTCTGCATGGCTGATATTAATGGGACGTCCCTTGTTTGTAAATGTGCCAAGTTGTGTGCACCACCGCGGGCTGTCTATTATAGCAGGCCTCTGGGGCGGCTTTTCCATATGGCGTCGCATATGGCACTCAGCAGCATCAATTAATGTTGTTATAATACTGATTTTTATGAGCTAGGGTTTCACTCCTTTCCTCTCTTCTCTTCTCTGCCCCCCCCACCCCCCAATACCTCCCCCCCCTCCTCTTCCACCCGCCACCGCCGATTCTTTAATTCCTCAGATTGCCTTCCCTCGATTCCTCCAACCTTCGACAACCTGGCTTTTTTTTTTTTTTTTTTTTTTATCAGCGGAGGGATTCAGAATTTTTTTCCCCCCTCGCCAAGTTGTGAAAGCTCCTACCGGCTCTATTGAACGCCGCTCAGAGAACCCTGAACACGACTTTGTTCCTGCTATTCCTGCAGAAGGAGGGTAACACTATTGCCAATGTATCAGAATCTCTCTTATCGTCTTTGAAGCCTGAGAGACTTCGATCTACGAAATATGAAACGCAATGAGAGCGATGACGACAGAACGGTTACGCGGACTGAGAAAGCACGGGAGAATATCACGTATCTACTACCAAACAGTGTGCATTTACAGCACCTACCTTTTGGTCACATTAGGCCGGCATCAGGGCCTATTAGTGTGTTAAATTAGGTCTGTATTTATGCACAAAGCAATAGGCAGATGGATGTAAGAGCCGAATCTGAGGGGCTTTTTTGTTCCCTGGTGCCTTTGGTGGTGGATCTGACAGGAGGGGAACAAGAGCGTAGCAAAAAGCCCCGCTTAAAAAGCTCCCAGCCACACCAGCCTTGTCAGCGACGCCACAATTAGAGACAAGATCACTGGCGCTTCCCAGCGAGAAACATCCACCCCCCCCTCCCTCGATGGAACTCTTTCGTTTGAGGAACACACTCAAAGGGGGGTTTTAAAACGTTTCGGATGGCTAATCACTCTCAGGATGAAAGGCCCCGGCGTGTTCGTTCATCTCAGCGCGGGGAGCTTCCCTCGCCGTTTCTCCGTCTCTGATTCTGATTGTTTTTGTTCGTTTTTTTCCTTTTGCAGCAGGCAGGCAAGGCAGGCGAGCTGGCAGGCAGGCGCCGTTTGAAGGTGCAGTCAGACCCGAGTGCGGGCCTGATGCTTTGTAGTGATATTTCCAGCAGCACAATCTCATTACTTTTTGACGTGGGAGATGCGTGCAGGGGCGGATTGTCATTTCACGCTGTCAAAAGTTCCGTGAGGGAATGGAGAAGGGAATGGAACTTCAATGACCTGCATGCCTCTGGCTCATCGAGACTGAATACATTAAACCAAGTAACACAGTTAAAATCCAATGAACCGGGTCCTTAAAAATGCTTGTAAACTTAATGTCCAGTCCCCAGGGCCGTTCCACCAATCTCTACCCTAATCTGGAATCTCTGGAATCGGATCTATTTCACAGCCCCCTCTTTCTGCTGCTGTACATCCCCTGATCTTAATTGACTTACATACGGCACTGCATGTACACTCGGGCAGCACATATACTGTACATACGCAGCTAAGACAAATAGGCCTTTGTGTCTTGAGAGGAAAAGTTCCTGGGGGCAGCGTCCCACACCTCTCAAAGCTAGTGAGAGCTCCTGGACATTTTCACATGGGACAATCAGTGCCAGTTCCCCTTTTTTTGAAAAAAAAAAAAAAAATGGGGGTGTCCCTCTAAGTTGATTTCACACAGAGTTCTTTCAATACAGAGAAAAACTTTGCTCTGTTTAAGAAGCTGCCAGGGACTGATTGAAGCGCCTGGTTACCATGCGAACCCCAGCCTGTTGCTGGGGCGACTGTCCCAAAGTGCTTCCTGGGTAATTTTCGAGGTCACTGGTTTGTGCACGCCTATGTGGCGCAGATGGGCCCACCCTCATTCAGGGCCCAGCAGGAGCTCTTTCATTAGGCCCAGTGAATGGCCTCATTCATCCCCTTCACCTCAATTGGTCACACTGCGTCTCCGCAGAGGGCCTAGGACAAACTTTTCTCTCTTTCCACTCCCTGATCCTCCACGCACCACCCACCTTAGTCATGCTTCACTTTTGTTCTGGAGCATGTGGTGGCCAAAGCTTCGGGGCTCATCTTTGGCAGCAAACTACCCCGAACAAACTAATAGGTGGAACTTACTCAACGGGCAACTGACATTGCTATCTTTGTTTGTCTTCAAGAACTGTTACAAGGAGAATCCCATGCATGGCATATAATTCAGCAGTGCAGACCTAGGTGTTGACTGCATTTTGCACAGTTTGGGGAAACACAGAGAGTGATTCATCTCATCTTGAAAAATTCATATTCAGACATGAGTATTTCCATCCAGGTCTGTAACAGTGTTTGTGACTTATCAGTGCATCAATCCCATCTCTGTGTCACAGTCCCATTTCCATCTCAGTGTTGCACTAGATGTGTTCCCTGAGGAGCCATTCCAGCAGAGCTCGCGACCATTTCAGCCCTAAGTTGCCTCTCTCTCTCTCTCCCCACTGAGTGGCTCCTGTAACAGCAGTGCTTAGCCCAGCCAGTGGGGCCTCTACTCCCTGCCTCATTTTGGCCTCAAGTGAGTCTCAGGTCTGGCCTAGTGAGAAGTGACTAATTGTCTTGAGTTGTTAGTGCCCCTGGAATGAGATCCACTTCAATCGCTGACAGGCTGCGCAATCATTTCGTTTCTCCCTTCCTCCCTTTCCCCTCTCTCTCTCTCCCTCTCTCTCTCTCTCTCTCTCTCTCTCTCTCCTCTTTCTCCTTCTTGCAGCAGATTTACCTCCTCTGCTTCTCAAGCTACTGAGCTGTAAAATTGAGTGGACGGCAGGCAGGATACAGAATGAGACCTGGCATCTTGGACGCACTAACCTTGAGGAGGGCCACTGCTGCTGGCTGCACCTAAAGAGATGGAGACGGAACGTCAGCCATATTGGACTGAAGAATGGCAAAAAAATGAGGAGGGAGGGGACAGACCAAAGCCAGGAGGGGACAATGATAACATATGCACTCCTATGTAAGAACAAGGTATAGATAGAGCCTGGCTGGAGAAACAAGATGGCAGCTTGGCATCACAGGTCTCATTCAGCCAGGAGGCTTGACATACACAGTTCAAACAGATGACGGGGTGTCAACCACAGGCAGGGAGAGGGAGAGGGAATTAGGTCTTCGTTGTCATTAGAACTGACAAGTCCTTTCTCTCCTCTCAAGTCCCCCTGCTTCCCTCCTTCTCTTCTGTCTTCATTTTATAATAGACTTTAAAGTGTCTAGCCCTGTTATTCCCCAGCTACTCCGGTGCACATGTGCAGTTACTCTGTCTGCCACCACACCCTACGCAATTAGACAAATCGAACTGCACAAATTCAAAACGAATGAAAAAAATCTACATATTTTGCAAAAATAATTCAATATCATATAAACATCCCTGGAGCGTGTTTGCTAACAGCTCAGGCAAAACTAGCCGCTGTAATGAAATCAACTTGTGTAGGTACACTTGGAACGAATTTGAGCGATCAATTACCATGAATCAAAAATACACTAGCCGCGGTTTAGATGTGAACAAATGGAGTCTCAGTCCCTTACAGATGATATTAGTGCTCTGAGCTGCTCTCTCTCCACGAGAGATTAAGCAGGTTCACACTCTCCCAGGCGGGATGCGCTCCCCCCCCTCCAGGGTGCTGCACTATCATTTGCAGGAAAATTACTTCAGTAATGAAGAATCCAGGCCCATAAATCCTCATGGCCTCACCTTCCTCCGCCGCCCAACTCTCGCTGAACAGCTAGTAAAAATTCCCTTTAAAAAATTCATAGCGCAATTTTGCTCAAATCCCTCCCAGCAAGCACAATTATGGAACTTTCATCTCAATTGATTTATGTCCTGGGCAAGGGGGGGCAGGGGGAGGGCTGGGGGGAGGTAGTGCAGGGGAGGGGGGGAGAAAAAAACAAGCGGTAAATCATTGTTTTTAAAGGGGAAGGTGTAATGCCTTTCACCGCTTTCATTGCATGCGTGCTGCAGTGGGGGGGGGGGGGGGGGGGTGCATGGAGGAAGAGGAGTAGGGAGGAGGAAGGGAAGGGAAAGGCTGAGGGGTTTGGAGGCGGGGGCGGAACGGGCGGCGGAGGAGGGGAGAGAGAAGGGGTTGGGGGGGGGTTGGCGGTGGGGGGAGCGGTATTCCACTTGATTAATAACACTAATCAAATTATACAGTGTTCCACTGTGCCCTGAAATCTGGGGCCATAATGTCCTCTAATGGCGAGGTTCATGGAGCTAAACTTCAGGGGGAAAACACGGCGCTGACTGCTGCATGCCTTAATGAAGGCAGTAAAACATCCATTTCCAGAAGCCATGAAATGAAAGGCAAGATTGTGGATGTGCACCCGGTGGCTCCCCCACTGCACAAAAATGGAGGGCCGTTAACACAAAAGACAGTGAGAGAGGGAGAGAGAGAGACAGACAGAGAGACAGAGAGAGAGAGAGAGAGAGTGAAAAGGCAGAACCTTAAGAAGAGAAATGAGGAGAGAATAATACAGAAATGAAGAGATTTAAAGGGCAAGAACACCGGGAATAAGTGGATATAAAAAGACAAGGGATGATGAAGTGAGAATGGAGAGACAGATTGGTTAGAAACTCGGTGCTTTATTTCAGGAGAAATTCTCTTCTGGCATGAAGACAATCTCTCTCTGCTGATTATGGATGACCCAGGCTGCTTCACTATGTCTGTTATACTTAGTGCTGCTGACAGCAGCCACAATTCATCACTATTTAGCTGCTGATGCACCTAACCACAGCATCCTTCCCCTCATCTATCTCACTACCTCTCCATTAGTGAATTCCCTCTGTCCATCCAGCCATGTATTCTGTTGATCTGTCCGTCCATCTGTCTATCCGTCCAACCCTCCATCTATCCACTCTTTCTTTTTATCAAATTCTGTTGCCTGAGAAGAATAGACACACACCACACACTACTGCTCAGGTCTGACCTTAGTTGTCAACTAGATGCTGCAGGTGGGGGAGGATTACATTGTTATTTCTAGGCAGTATGCCAAAAGACAGAGTATGCCAAAAGACAGTATGCCTTTTGTTGGCGGCGACACCCTATGTGTTTGACATCAAAATCTAAGCAGAACATCTTAAGATGACTATGTCTCTCGCTGTAGCCGCAACGCAAAGTCCTGTAGAAAGAGTCTGCGGCTGCACTGTAATTCATTGAGTCTCCAGACACTCAAACTTATACAAAAGCATTATGGTTTGGATTAAATCTGCTAAATTACACATGCAACAAACAATCAAATCAGCCATTGCATCTTGAGCAAAGCAAATGTTATTTGCGGTCCTTGGGGCAGAATTTCATCTGGAGAGCAAGAAAAAAAACAACAACAACAAAGCTGAGAAAACACAGATTGCTATTGTTATTATTATCATAATTACAGCTGTGCTTATCGTGCAAGCGGCCTCAATCAGGATGAAATACAGTTTCATTTGATGGAGCTTCCTGTTTTGACTGGCTCGGGTTTGGGAGCCACACACTTGGCTGGCGCGCCAAAAACTCAATCAGGCGCAATTACATAGCCATCAGATAGAAATGTAATTGATTTGAAAGCTGACATGAGATATAACTACATTACAGTGGAGGCACAGTGGGGAGGCTCCTTGGGGACAGGGCCTGCGGGGAGCTCATTACCGCCAAGCTTTGAATTATTGAGTGCTAAGGCAGTGACATTGAGGAATAGAGGCGGGTGATTGGCTGTAACAACTCGGCAAGTGTTTATCTCAACTTACGGCAACCTAAGACATCTGAAGGAGTGATCTGCCCGTGCATGAATATTGCAACGGGAGAAGTTGTAACGGTTCATAATTGAAAGGGTTCAGGCCAAGGTAGGGTCCGTGGGTGCACATCATCCCTGCTATTTTCCCCTCTAGGCTTGGTAATGAGTTCAACTCAGGCGAAATGATATCACGGCCTGCCTGTGGGTAGTTTCCATAGCAATGATGCCATCTACTCCTTGGGTCAGAGAGTTAGCGCTCTGGTTAGCATTTAGCTTGTGCTACCTTCACATGCCAAACCCAGCCTCCCACAATGACAGCTGTGTTGGCTCAGCACTGTACTTTGAGTATTTTTTTAAATGAGTAATTTTACTTTTTTTTTATCCTGAAGTATGTTTTAACTGAAGCATTACATTTCACTACATTACAGAAATCACATTTATTACAGAGTACAAAATTTGTACAGGCTCTCCATAAGCATTGTATTAGAAACTGGTCAATCATAAATAGCATCTACATCAAACCTGCAGTGCAAAGCATGCAGAGGGCACATGAAGTTAATTAAGTGTCATTTTAAATGCTGAAATTTATCTATAGCTGATAGTAGCTTAGTTAACAGTAGCCAAAAAGCCATCCACCCAGCTACAGTATGAGTGTGTTAGTCTGGTTGTTGTCCAGCTAGTTTGCTAGCCTTGCTAGCTAGTTGGATGGATACCTAGTAGCAAAATAAACATTAGTGTAGTAGTGCTATTGAACTACTGACTAAGTTACTAAAATCCAATTATACAATAAATTGTGTTGATTCATGCTTTAATTTGCCTATGGGCCGTATTTTGCTTAATTAAAGGAATCTAATTTGAACTCTCTGTCCTATCTCATTACATTACATTACATTATGTCATTTAGCAGACACTTTTGTCCAAAGCGACTTACAATAAGTACATTTTACATTGCATGGGGGAGATCATATTATACTTTAACAACGTCTGTCTTTTTAAGGAACTCAGAGTAGGTTTCAACTTTTACTTGAGTAGATTAGCAAAGCAGCAGCACGTCTACTTGAGCAGAACATACTGCCACTCTCTCCACCTCTGGGCTGGAGTAGACACAAAGAGCTGAAGTGAGGCAGCAGCCGGGTGAAGCCTGACCCTGACCACCAGCCTGCGGGTCTCCGTGAGATGCTGGCGGGGCCCCCGAGGAGAGGATAAAGATATAAGTCACCGCGGAGGGGCCTCGGCGTCCCCCAGGAAACTAGCGACTGCCTACCTCTGAGAGAGCCATGTCCCCCAGGCCTCCGCTACTGATCTCCCTCTCTCTCTTTCTCTCTCTCCTTTTCTATCTCTTCTTCCTTCTCTCTCTCTATCTCCTCACACAGCCCTCCTGTGAGCTTTCCCACAAAAATGAGAACTCAATTAATTCAGGGGAAATGAGGGCGCGGGAGGAGGAGGAGGAGGAGGAGGAGGCCTGGGAGCCCAGAGAGACAGAGAAAGAGAGAGAGAGAGAGAGAGGGAAGCCTAACAGAGCTCCTTGTCGATCTGTGGCCTGGATACAGCAAACAGAGCATGGGGTTGACGGAGGTGTGCATTAAGTCTTTAGCCAAGTTAATCCTGTCTGCAGTTTAAACACGGCTGATGAACGCCCCTCATTATAGGAGGGGATGCTGGGTAAACAGGCAGGTCACAAGGAGACAGACAAAGAGAGGAGAGCGAGGCCTACGAGCGTGAACACAAAGAGCGGCCATGATTAAAACCATGCTGACACGCAGCACCCAACACTGGTATATTGTTCAATACTTGGATGCTGGGAGCGTCTCACAGGCTGACCTTTTATTGGCATTCGGCAACGACATAAACCGGCTTTTTACCTATTATGGCCTAACGGTAACAGGGCTAACACAAATAACAGACATGCTCTTGACATGTAATTGCGGTTCTAAGTGGTCGCACTAGGAAGCTATACAATAACCTACATAGCAGTGGTGGTGAAAATATCTTAGCCTCTGTTTGAACCTGAGGGAAAGAACAAACAGCGTAGTGTGAAAGGGGTGTGTACATGTGTGCGTGTGCGTGTGTGTTTATGTATGCGACCGGTGACCTTTGACCTCGTGAACAGGGGCCTCATTCTAAAGATGCAAAGTGCGGTTGGACAGACAACAGTCATCAATCTTGTCCGGGCCGGGTCACCCTGCTTAATGCTATATTAGGCTACTAGGAGCTACTACACAGCTCAGCTCATTTTCTCATAGCCTTGCAGAAAAGCTGGCAGAAAACCAGCTGTTAGCAGGGGCTGTCACCAGGTTTGAGGTCACTAGCGCACACACACGCACACACTATATGAGGTGGTACACTGCAGTACTTCCAGCAGCTATGCTAAGTATGCTAAAAAACAAATTGGCACTGTGAGCGGTCCAAATAACTGCAACTACTGACTCTCGCTGTACACAACTGTTTTCTGCACGTATCATTGAAACCTAAACTACTAAATAAAAACAAATGATCCATGTTTTACCAAAAGGCTACTTGTCAGCTGTGAGATGATATCTCCGGTGCAACGGTGTTATAAATGTAACCGCTTCACGATGACAGAGCGTAAATCTCTCGGCATCCTGGGATATTTCTATGCTACAGTTTGACTGCTGTGCATATATTACGGTGTTTTACCAGTCCCAAGCCCTTAGGATAAGGCTAGTAAAACAGGCGAGTCAGACAGTTCCAAATTTTCATATGATAAATACCTTGCATGTTAGGAGCCAGGGGGGATTGTGGCGAATGTGTTTCCAAGAAAATCAGTCTGCCACTAGTACTTAGAGTGATTGAATAGCCTGTAAACAGAAGCTGCAGACTTGCTTGTCGCTGTCTGGTAGATACTAATATGGTTGTGCTTCCAGCAACTGAAGGGAAGGAAGGGGGGGAGGGAGAGGGGGAGGGGGGGGCAGAAAAGTGAAGTTCATGAACTGAACAGCGAGTGCAGCAGCTCTTAAAATTACCCAGGCTCTTCTCTTGGCCCCGTCCCCGAACCAAAACTGTCGACAAAAACCACAAGACCGTTGAGCAGAGAGCGTCAAGTCAGTCATAAGACACCCTCAGTCAATGGCCGATAGTGTTCCTCGCATTAGCCCAAATTAAAATTAGATCTATCTTTAACAATCTAATAAAAAAAGCCATATGATGATACTTTCCCCCCTTCTGCTCTCCATCCTCTCCTCTGCAACCCCCGAGGAGAATAAATTCTCCTTTGTTCGCGGCACTCGTAAAAAGGACCTTTTTGCTTGCATGCCAGCGTCGTTCCTATCTATAAAATTCATCACAGTCGGAGCTCATTTTTTGTCAGATCTGTGTCCAATCGAGAAAGTGTGGAGGCTGCAGATAGTCTTGTTGATGTTGCAGGCCGAATTAGAGGCAATATGAGCATGAAAATGAATTAAGCACACAATTTAGCAGTCCGGTTGAAGGCACGTCTTTGTGTCTCCTCCATGCATCAGCTGACATTGATACTGTATTAAGACTAAGGTTATTACACTAATAACAAACTAAAAAGGAAAGGCCGGGTTCTTCCATGGCCTGAATGTGAGGTGGGTTTCTAATGAACAGAGGCATGTGGCTTTTTACCACGAGGCAGACGACTTAACAAGTTTGCCATTCAGTCAAAAATATATCCTGCGTCTTCCAAAAGGACCGAAGTCTTTTAACGCACGAAAAGAGCGCCAAACGTTAACAGACGGTTGGTTTAAAATCACAGAGAGAGAGAGTTCGATTTCTCGAGGCCGATTCCCTGGTGAATAATCGGCGTTCTGCGAGACGGCAACAACTTCTACGGAACTGTAAGAAGTTCACACGCATGAGTGCAGCGGCAGCAGTTTCGTTGAAGGTGAGCTGTTGTGAAAGTGACAAGGAGAAGAAACCACAAGCTCTGCGCCGCCTATTGTGCTAACAGAGAAACCCACAAAGGGTGCTGTGAGTTGCTAAAAGAGCACGGTACGTGTATACGGGGAGGGGGGGTGGGGGGGGGGGTAAGCCGCAGCCCGACTCGAGCTGCAGCTTAGTCTGTCTAAATAAATAACCGCCGAGAGACCTTAGAGACACCTTCGCCTAAACAGCTCCTCAAGCCTACGGAGAACCAATCCGAGTGAATAAACCTGTTGCGCCTGACAATAAAACACGGCCTTCCCCTCTCCCCTCTCTGATCTCATTCCAGACGTGGTGTAACGCCCGACTCCCCAGACACATGCGCCACATCTCCTCTGACCCGAACATGAAACCCGGGACACAAGAAACACTACGCAGCCATTTGGTTTCGTTTGTTCTCCCGGGGCCTCCTTGGCTCGAGGAAACCCAACCCCCTGGCATTCGCTCTAATCCCCCGGGAGGACGAGACGCAGGGGCGGCGGCACACAGATAAAGCGCCAGGTGAATCGCGTCGCCTGTTGACGGACCACCGAAGAAGACCTCCCCCCCACCCCCCCCGGCGCTATCGCCTTACATCCCGCTAGTCACCTTAGCATAACAAGCGCCGCATCAACTCTCGACTGATTCAATTGAGCAGAATCGTGCACAGTTCATTGGCTTTTGGCCGGCGCTTTTGGGAGTAGATGACAACGGTGTGTGTGGAGCCAGGGAGTATCAGTTGACCCAGACTAATTATTCATAAGGCCTTGTTGTGATGGCTGCTGCTCTGGTAAGGTCAGGCAGGAGCAGCTAGGGGGAAAACAAAAACATTTCCTACTAAAACGGAGTTGACACCACTGGGTATCTACAGGAAACTGTGAAAGAAAATCTGACGCTCCCAAAAAAACCCACTGGGGAGCGGGGGGGTGATCTGTAAGTGGATATCAGCCTGACTGCTATACATTCCCAATTGCAGGTTGTATTGGATGCAATGGAGGATATGATTTGAGAAGGGGAGCTCATGCATGGCTGAAAGGAGAACGGCGCAGCTCCTTAAATAATGGTACACTCCATCTCCTCCCCACCGCAGGCAGGCATCGGCTTGAAATTTGTAATTACAGTAATTGTGAGTTCGACAAATGGGCTTCCAATACGCTCTTTGGCGGTGAAAATGCAGGTTGTGTCATCCGCGAGAAGTCGGCTAAAAGCATCCGGCGTCAGCGCTTCAATTTGCCAGAGCCGGGGACGGGGAAAGCGTCGGGGAAATGTCCGCGCGTCTGCAAAAATCGTCACGAGTAGCATTATTTAGATGGGTAGGTATGAGGCAGAGGGGAAAAGCCGAGAGAACGTTCCTCACCTTTAAGCCGCCGACGAACCGCTTTCTCACCTCTATTTACAACGAAAACGAGGTGCAAAAAAAAAAAAAAAAAAACGTGTACCCACAAGTACGCACACAAAAGGCCCACTTACGAGCGAGCACAATAGCGTGGCAATTAGCGGCTAGAGAGGAGGAATGCTGGATCGGTTACAGTTGTTGAATGTTAATTACAGCGTTTTACGGGAGTCGAGGAGATAACGAGTTAGCGCCTGGTGACAGCAGCGACACGTCCTTTAACGAGAGCCGTGGAAATTTATGAAACTTGAGATCAGGGACAATGAGCCGTTACTGGCTTGTCAGGCGCTCTCCCGCTCACCCTCCCTTTGTCCTAATGAAGGCAGACACTCGTTTCTTCCTCTCCTCTGCACGTTCCAGGGCTGTTAGCCGGGAATGATTATCGTTCATTTCAGAAAGGCAAAAAACAAAACAAAAAAAAAAAACAGCGGATTGGAATTCGGTCCGTGCTCGCTCTAAATACCTTATCGTCTCACATCGCTGCTGCCGTTGTCTGATCCGCTTCTGTGACAGCTATAGGGTATGGGGGGGGGGGGGGGGGGAAACAACAACCGGCCGAGCATGTGGACACGAAAAAGCCAGCAGAAAAAAAAAAAAAACACGGGGTCATATTTCAGATAATTCCCAGTATGGGGCAGGGGAAATAGCCGGTAGCCAGACAAATGTGAGTTACCAGTCGTTCCTGCCTATCTAAGTGGGGAGGGATCAAGGGCTTGGTGAAATCCGAGGGGTTAATATGGTCATGTTGTGAGGCCCGGTTTGGAATGTAGGTTAATGGAATCATTGATAGGGCTCAGCTCTAATGCCGGTGATGCTTAAGAGGATCCATACCTCATGATTTAGGCAAATCCTGGGACATTCTTCAAAGTTTCCTCCACTGACCCTGGCAGGACTCTTTGAGAGAGGCAGATGCAGAAATGTAGGGATTTCTCTGCTACTGCTAACCAGAATCCCCTAGGCTTTATCAACAGCCTAAATGGCTTTTATAGAATATTACATCAGTTACACTGGGGCACACACAGGGCCCAATGGTAATATTAGGCCTAATAAACACGTAAAGAGAGGCTGTTTTGCTTCATTCCCAAGGAAATTACAGTGCATTACAACTATGTGAGCAAGAATGTGCAGTAAAATATAGGGTTTTTAACATTCATGTAACCGTAGCTCATGTCTGGACTTTGACCTGGCAGGAAAACAACTAAATTGCTCCTGGTTCATTAGGTCTAGCTCTAAACAGGTTTATTATATCCAAATCAAAGCAACTTGACTTACTCTGAATGCAGTCATATTCCAAATATGGCTGCAGTAAGAATGTCTCTGAGGCCACAAATGAACCAATTTAAGTCCTGATCTCTGCAGTGAACCTATTACCAGTACTAGTGGTGGGAAAATCCTGACAACATTCATTTACGTGGGCCGCGGCTTAGATGAAGAAGAGAGGCTAGTTTATCGGAGAGAGCAAGAGGAGATCCTTGAGAGCCAAGGATGGTGTTCAGATGTCAATAAAAACAGGTGTTAACCAGCTTAGCTAAGATGTTAAGAGCTCGGATAATCCTAGCCCGGATCCAAGAGGGATCCGGCTCTGGAATACTAATGCTTGGGATGCGCCGTTAAATCACAAAGAGTTGATTAGGGGGCTGGGTTTGAGTAGCGCTGCTGCTATGGGCACATCCACAGGCACTTACCAAGGCTTGAAGAATAATAGATGTCCATGTATGGAGGATGCTTGGCTGTGAGTGGGGTCACTCAGGCCTAGAACTAACAATCTCCTTTTTAAAAACCGACTACGAGATTTTACCTCAAGAGCGAAAACACCTACGCACTGTGGACTGACTCAGAAATTCACCTGAACTGGCCTCCACAGACAGGAAAAGCAATCCATCTCTTTAGCTCTTGGACTTAAGTTGTTCTCTGCTGCTGCGGCATAGCGGGATGTACAGCTGTGCATATATGATTGCCATGCTAAGAAATTAATCATCATGCTATGAGTGACTTTCCGTTTAAGATGCATTCTAAATGCATTACTCATGCAGCCTCTTATCGTCAAAGGCCATCCACAATAGCATTCAGTTATGTCTCTATCAGCTCGTCATCTGTCTTTCATTCATGCTTACCATACAAACTTAACCTTATGTGTCTATGTTGGTTATCTCTAGCATTTCTAAGAAAAGTGGTAGGACTTTATGGACTTTATTTACTCACTGAGCAATTTCAAAGAACTGCATGTCTGTGAGATCAGTTCTAGAAAGACCTAAAAACACCTGACACGCTATCGACATTCAAGAAAGTTTATTTGTTATAATTAGGGAAACCGAGAGAACACATCAAAGGACTGTGAATGTGCCAATTTTCTGCTCAACCTATCTCAACACAAACAGGTAGCACCTAAAGCGAACGCGCAATCTCACCTAGAACACGGAGGAGCGCAACTTCACACGGGAGAACGTGCCAGAAGGAGAAATCAACAACACACGCTGCGTCTCTCCTCCCGAAAAACAGAAGAAAGTCTCACTCCCGTACGACACCTCGACTCGGACGCGGAAAATTAAACGCGAGCGCCCGCCTCTATCGCGCTTTATCGGCTTTGACCGTGCGGCCTCGCGCGCTCCGACGCGTCTACGCCGTCCCGTTGCTGCCGCCGCCCCGTAATCGAATCAGCATCTGGCGTCGGCGGGCGGCCCGCGGTTCGGGGGGGCGTCCTCATTTGCAAACACCACCTGCCAGTCCCTCGCTCCTCTCTCCGCTCGTCGGGGGCGACGTTAGCGCGAGCGTGAAATGTGATTTTACGTGCGGCGAAACCTCTGCGCCCGGGGCCGCATCTGAGTCTGCCCACCTGGAAAGCAGGCGCGAATAATCGACGGTCACCTAAGTCGGAGGTAGTCGTCACGCATGTGACAACTAGCCAGGCAGCGGCGATGCAGTCCTTCAGGATGAATTGCCGTTGAAGTCCGGCTGAACTCAGCTAGCAGAAGGGAAGCGAGTGACGTCCGTGTTATCGTCTGTTCCTATGATTCAGCGTTATGTCCCGTCATGCTCGAGCATCCGAGTAAACCATTATATTGCATGTGCATGTGCAGCTGCGTGGTCAGGTACGAGATACCGAGATATTGCACACTTGCGTGACTCAGAAACAAAGGAAATACATAAAAGATAAGGGAATTTCTCTCTCTCTCCTTATGCAATAGTAACCACAGAGGGGAGGCGGAGACAACGGCGCTGATTAATGCAGAAGAACTTGTTGTGCTCTGTGTCTGACATTGATTTGTCCCTTTAAAACTGGGAGAGCCCCCCCCCCCCCCGCCCCCGCCGACCGCTTTAGCTGTTCAGCCACAAAGCTGTGACAGGCCCTCTGGTTAATCACACGCGTACAGCTATCGACTCCGCGCCTTAAAGTGCCGCGCAATGCGAGAGGATCAATCATAAGACAATTTGCGCTCGAATGGTCAAGTTTGGTTAATAGGACGCCGCCTCATGCCTTCTGCATGATCGCGCGTAATGCAATCAGATTTCCATTGACAGACTACCTAAGCTGTGATTAGATTTCTCTGTGAGGGGGGAAAAAAAAAAAGAAAGAAAAAAAGACATATATATTCACTGCTCAGTACTCTACACCTGCCGCGCAACTCAGTCGCTTAGTATGCCAGGTGCACTGTAACATAGGAGACCAGACACATCACCTTTAAGTTGCCAGGGCCTCGCCTTTTGATGAATGTCAACAAGGCCGTTAGAGGGGAGGAAATGAGAAAGAGAGAGAGAGAGAGAGAGAGAGAAAGAGAGAGGAGAGAGGGGGGAAAGAACACACAATTATAAAAGCTTCATTTCTTCAGAGAACCATAAAGTCTCGTCCCAGAAGGGCAGCTGAGCACAAATCAATTTCTTTCAGTCGATTACAAGCACTGAGGTTCTAACCTTCATTTGTGAGTCTAATACTCCAACAGTTATGTAGAACACATACCAATTAAGCAATTCTGCTGGAATAAGAGGGCCGTGAACTGACACGATTATGGAGGCCGGGCCCCCGGGGAGGTCGGGTTATCTGCTCAGGAGCAGGGAGAAACGAGGGGAGCAGGGCGGATGGGAACGGGGCGGTGGGGGGGGGGAAAGATGGCGAGGAGAGGAGAGGAGAGGAAAGGGAGAGGAGGGAGACGGAGGCGGAGGAAAAAGTCATTTATTAAGTCTAATACTCTGTGAAATGTTCCCGTGGTAATAAGGCGGGGAGATTGCGTTAATATCGGGGAGCCATGCAGAAAAGGTCACTCGATATCTGCGCCGCCCACCGGGGTCGCGTTGATGGGCGCTGCTCAAACACATCTGATAACGCTCTCAGCGCCGCCGCTCGGCGCCAGAGGTCGAGAGGATGAGAGCCCGGGAGAAGATGCCATTTGCGGAAAATTGCGCCGACGCACCGCTGCGCTCTGACACAATTTGATAGTCTCACTGTTGGCTTTTTTTTTTTTTTTTTTATGCGTAGACTACTGTACTAGGACTGAATGGAATAAACAGACGCCGTGGCATCCAATCAAAGATTTCCTGGCATAAATAGCTCCTGCGACAAATGATGTTTTTTCCTCTAAGTTTTAATTTGCGATCATTCGTCTCGGCGATGACATGAACACAGAGGGAAGGCTGACACAATCCTCCCTCTGTTTTCGAACGCGTCTGCACGCAGGCTGAAGGAACGAGATGCGTCGGAGGCGCACCCTCACCCGTCCTTTTATTGTCACAAGCTAAATCTGCTGCCATTTTCCTCTTGATTTAAAGAGCGCGGAGGCATCTCTCCAGATATGTGGAGATCAACACATTGTCATTCACTGCTGCGGCGCACCTTAACCACAGCCCTCGCTGCCAGAAGATTTATGGTAATTCCTGATAGCATGTGATAGGATGCAGCCCATAAACCCATGTGAGGTATGTGTTTCTATGGTAACCCTTTCCCTCTATTCGCTAGCCCTATGTGCCTTGGTGTTTTTCTTTTTTTTTTTTTTTCTTCCCTCTCCCTGTATTGTAGGCACTGTCTATTTGGATGCCAGTGGTAGGAATGAGATGCAGATTTGCGGCAAAGCGGAGACACAGATGTTTCCTCGTTGCCTTTTAATCTCCTATTCCCTCAGCGCCGGGGCGAGAAACACTCCCCCTTTAGAATGGTAATTGGACGAGATGAATAACAAATAAACAAAACAAAAACAGCCCCCGTGTTTATAAGGAGCAGTTTAACACTTTGGAATGATCGCTCTTTATGGCTATTAATGCCACAGAGACAAATGCAGGGGCCCCGCTTCTTTTGGGGGGAACAACAGAGGATTGAGGTTTTCACTTATCTAATCGGTGGGAGACCTAGCAAGGCCCGGCGGAAGAGGACACCGCTCCGCTCATTAAGGCGGCCGCATTACCATAAGACCAGTGCATCGCCAGCTTTCCCTTTGCCCCAATTTTCCACCCTATTCCCCAACGCGCGCACTTATGCATCATATACACCGAGCCGTCGGAAATAAAAACACGGACTCGGGAGTGTGAAGCAATTTCTCTTTCTTTTTCACACGCCATTTCCTTGTCCGTGAGAAAAACTGTGCACGAGTGCTCACTTCAGCAGAGTGGCTGAGCATTCCGGTTGAACGCGGGGCATAATATCGTTTATACCCTTCGCTAATATACGATTTAATCTGCTACTTTGATCCGCTGTTGTCGTCCACATCCTCCCCTTTCTCCGACGGTCTGGCTTCCATGTGTCTCCCATATGTAGTTATAAAACCGTACTTAAGTCAAATTGCCGCTCGGTAGATTCATTGCTTGTAAATTTAAGATAATGATTTCATTAAGTGCTGCCAGGCCCGGTGTCACATGGCGAACACTTTTCCTCCGTCTCCCATCTTGCCAAACAACAACCTCCATATCAGGAGGTGTTCTGTGTGTTTGTTGACAGCACTGAGATAAATGAGGATATTGCGACACCGTATGATATCGGAAAACTGGAGTTAGAAAAGCTATTTGCATGAAAAGCCTGTCCCTCTCTCTCCCCGGAGAGCTTTATTACAGGAGGATATTTCAAACGCTATCAAATGTGCCAAACATTTACTTTGATAACTCCATCAGATGGCTCCCTGGGTTTAATGGTAGCAATCTGAGAACGCTGAGGCGCACGCCTAAAGCGCCGAGAATAATGGCGGGGAGGAATACAAGAAAGGGATGAATAAAATCTCTTTAAAAAGTTCATAAATAATGCACCTTGCGCGCTAGAGAGTTGTTGCCTATTTAACTATGCATGCCTGACACGGAGTTCTTCCTGGTTCCTGTGCTGGCGGAGACACAAACACAGCGGGTATTGTGGGTCAACATGACAGCACAGGAGGAGGACAACCTGGGGCTCCATCAATCCTCTCAGCCTTGGCCTCCCACCCACACCGAGCAAATCCTCCCCACGGCAAATCTCCAGCCACAGGATGACTGCACCACCTACTGTATTTTCTCGCCGCGCCGGAAAAAACAGAGCGAGAGAAGAGAGGAAAACCAGCGAATGACCGAGCGCGTGCCAAAACGAGGGAGAAGATGGAGAAAATGGGAGAAAAACAAAGTGCAGGACTAATTATCCAATTAATGTGCAATTAAGCCCATGCGGCCTAATGGTCTGTGTTGGATTTGGTAATAGCTCTACCAGATTGAGGAGCCTATTAAACTCACTGTGGGCTGCTGTGAGGAGCAGACAGACTCAGACAGCATCTCTGTGCACAGGCCCAATAGCGGAATGCTACAATTAGGTGTCTGGATTATAACTCAGCAAAGGAAATCTTTAATGTATATTGTATATTGGGCTGAGGCATGCCGACTGCACATTCGAGAAAATCAAACCCCCTGACATAAAATTCAACAAAGCATTTCATTAAGAATTTCATTATCTGCCATAGCACAGTTTGCTAATAAATGCTAATTATATTCAAGCTAATATTTAATCACACACAATTTCTACAGTCAACTCCGTTTGAGGAAATACTAATTCTAATGAACACATTCACAGTGCAGTTTATGAACTTCGGCACACTGGCAAAATGAGGGAGGAAACGTGGCTGATGTTTAAAAATGCTTTTTCAACTATGAGCGTTATTAGCTTTGACTAATTTCCTGCCCTAATGAGATCCTCTTGGAGCGATATTTTGGTGCAATTAATAATGCACATAGAGTAATTAGGGGCATAAATATTTATCATGTTGTGTTTCTGTCTCGTATAGGGTGTGGTGAGTGCACACCCGAACCTATTGACTGTGCTAGTGTGGGATGACTGGCTCGTATGCTTGCCATCATTACACTGTAATTCATGTAGTAAATCAAAATCAACTACAGTGTGGGATTTACTACGAAAAGACTAAAGATTTCTAGATTTTCATGTTAAAATTCCCCCATATTTTCAGCCTAAATCAGCAAGTGGGGCTGCAATAGAGCTTATTAACTTATCAAACATATTACCCAATGTTGGACTTCACTCAAGTAAAAAAAAAAGAGGCCAGTAGGAGAGAGTACAAGGTACAACAGTGGGAGAAGGTTGAACTCACTTTGCCCTTGAACAGCCTACACAAAGGTAAATATTGCTAGAACACATACTCCGACATGAAAATGTAAACACACGAGGAGATAATGTGTAGCCAAGCCCAGATAAGACACTCATATAAGCACAACGTTACTCAACATCGCTATGGCTGATAATGGGCCTTCGCAATCTGTATCGCTAAACTGGGACAACTGCGCAAATACACTTAGTCCGGCGCGGGACCTCTTTGGGTTTTGTGCAATCGTTTTACCCCCAGAGCTCACTTCTGGTTCGCTCCGGCTAATCTTCCAGGAGGGCGCGACACGGCGACCCGTCAGGTAGAGTTTCCTCCTCGGCCAAGGGGGTGGGGGGGTGCGGGGGGTGGGGTGGGGTGGGGGGGGCAATGTCAACAGGACGGAGTGGAAGTGGAGCCGGAGAGGCAATCAGGGCTGCGATGGGGATAACCCGGGTTCAGAGCCGGTGTAATGGAGTGTCTGTGTCTGGGTGAGCAATGGATTGCTAGACAGTGGTGTCCCCTGAGCCCTCGGGCCCTGTGACTGCAGCCATCTGGAGTTGATCTCTATCTCGTTCACCTCAAACCCAGACATAAAATGGCAGTCATTTCTCTCCCTCTCTCTCTCTCTCTCTCTCTCTCTCTCTCTCTCGCTCTCTTCCTCCTCCTCGCCCCCTCTCTCCCACTCCCAGGTATGTAAACAATCAGACACACTTTGTCTGGCCATGTTTCATTGATTTCTTGTCTCGCTGCCTCTAATCAGCCCTTCACTGGTTTAATTATCTGTAACTTGTGGTATTTGGCCTGCTTGGAATACGCTCCCATAGGTCACATCAACCTCCCCGCGCGGCCTTTTCATCTTAAAGTTGCACTTAGCCAAACATCAAACGTAAAAAAAAAGTGGACCTTTATCCCAAAAAACAGCGCTCCAACTCCGCTGCTTGTAGCTGACGACTTGGAGTGAGTTAATGGTGCATTTAAGTGCTGCGAAAAGGAGGAACCCGGAGAGGAAAAGGAGGTGAAAGACCTCTGAACCTACCGTTTTGAGTGGCAGATTTCTCGTAATCGTGTTCCCAGAGGTTAAAAAGGGAGCTCCTTGACATAACTGTGCTCTGCAGGAGCAGGGCTAGACCAATAAAGGTGACTGGGTCACAAAATGCCCCGCAAAAGCCGACAGCTTGTGTTAGTTACCAGACTGTTTTAAATACCTCTCTCAATGTGAATCCAATTACCGGCAGCCTTTGTTTGTTCAGACAAAAGCAGCTATGTTCAAGGTCTGTGTCTCTCTGATTTTAATCAATTCTCTGGGGAAGTGTGAGTGGGAGATACAGATCAGGACTTGCCATACGTCAGCGAGAGATGTGTGTGTGTGTGTGTGTCTTGTGTGCTTGTGCAGAGGCTTGTTTGTGAGAACGTCAGAATGACTGAGTGATAGGAATTGTCAAAGAATGAGAGAGCATAAAAGCTTTTTTATAACAGTATTCATCTCAAAAGGAATCCTATTCTCCAGCAAACTCCTTGACTTCTTAATTTCTCAAAAGCCAAAAGTTACTTTTGGTTTCGACTGCAACTCGGAGTTCCACTTGCGAGTGAAACACGGCGGCAAAGTTTGCAACAGACAACATTTATATCAGATAATTATGACAGATAATATTGTATATTCCGCCGGCTGTTTCCCATACCTAGAGGGGTTAGCTTGTTACTTGGCTACATGGCAGATGTTCTCATATGCTCTGGCATTAGTTTAACAGGGGACAAACCACCTGTTCCATATGGGAGCATAGCAGCCAGCCAGCCTGTCGACGACAGCCGTCCTCACATCAACATTCACAGACAGAAATGAGGGGAAGAAGGCATTGCAATAAAATGAACAAAGTCAGAAGGTCGGACTCATTTCTTTCCGTTCCCTTGCAGAGAAAGAATCTGGAAGAAATGAGACCCCCCCCCCCCCCCCCCCCTTCTGCATTTTTTTTGTTGTTGTTGTTGCAAGGGGCCGTGTCACCCCTAATGAATTCCAAAATGTTAAGATTTGCATTTCAATTTGGAAACCTCCCTCTCAGAGGCGATAAAGCCCCCCCCCCCCCCCCCCCCGCCCGCCCTAACCCCGGCTCTAAATCACATTAAGCATGCAGCTATCTTTTGTAAGGCCCTGCAACAATGTCATTGCGGTTCTCCCTCTCCATCATTATGCCTGGTGCTTTTTGGCGGCCTGTTTACAAGCTAAATAAATAGCTACACAAAACATCTGGAGCCACAAAAGAGACCTTAAGTGGGGCTCTTAAAAAGAACCGCCACACAGCGCAGACGCCTGCTTTAACCCTTCTGGGCCTGCTTGAATCACCCGCAGCCTCAGACCCAAAAAAAAAAAAAAAAAGGGAAACTCTGAATGTGTCTTTCGCAATTAAGGAAGAGAGAAACGCAGCCTTGAAGAAACCGAGTGTTTTGTCCCTTATTCTTTATGCATATTTGCCACTTTCGCTCGACGGTGCAGCGCGTTTTTTTTGCACGCTTTGTGCAAACACAACACCGAAACCGACGAGAAAGGAATATGCCCCGACAGACAGCTGTGTTTTCCTTTCATCGCCTCGCCTGACAAATAGCGCTCCGTTTCATTTATTGCACTCCAAAAAAAAATGCATGGAGAGCGAATTTTTGTGTAAGATCAACAGCGTGTGATGTGTATGTAAAAACTCCTGGTATGCTCTGTGTGTCTCTATTACAGGGGGAAATGCATACAAACTGTTGGCCCGTTATTTACCTCCCACCACTTTTCACACCCACTTCTAGTATGTACGTCTAGGTTGTGAGCTGTGGTTGTTGGATTCTTATTTCCATCTATGTCTATGTCAACAAAAGCCGTGCTGAAGTATTAAATCCATATCGCTTTGGTGGGCGGTGCGGGTCACCGATCTGCTGACTTTTTTCGAAGCGCCGGCGGTTCTGACTCGCATCGAAATCTAATCTGGACGGCGTGTGTGAACTTAATGGTGCGTGGCCCATTCGGCCTCCTCATCCCGGAGGTCGAGCTCACTTTATGGGGTCGCCGTCCCCAAATTTACGACCTGAATTCCCCCCCCCACCCCCCCACCCCGTTACTCGGCGTGACGCTTTTCCCGGAGAAACGCGTTCTCGCGGTCGTTCTCGCGATCTCTCCGAGGGAACAGAGCCGAGCGGGAGGCCGAGAGGAATACGGGGGTTGTATAAACACGCCGTCGGCTCCAAGGGCACGCGGCACAATAACTTATGGAATGTCTCGCATCTCCGTCGACACAGGGGGATGAGTCATGTTGAGAGGAGGTGCTGGTGTCATTTGTTATGGGTGCACCGCTAGCGTAAGCCGCGCCTCACATGGAAGACTCAGCCCCGGCAGTCAGGCAGTAAACCAGCAGAGAAAGGAGTAAGAAAAACACGTGTCATCTCCTAGACTGATCAGCAGAGTGCCGGTCATGATTCAGTGCTTTCTCTGAAGACGCCATTTGATGCTCTCAATTAGGACAACAAAGACAATCTGCCGAAAATAATTCTAGAGCGGCGCCGGAGATGTGCGTCCCATTTCTTTTTTTCCCCCGCCGCGCAGCATTAACTGAGTGGGAAGCAGAGAAACAAGAAGCACGAAAAGTTAAACCCTTCCACAGAAGCTCGCTTCTAATTTAGCTGTTTGTGTAGGAGTGCGAGACGTTTTCGGCCCTGACCCCTCGACGCCTCACTTTTACAGCTCTGAGATGCAGCGATCTGAAGTGAATACAATTTCCAATCACCGCCGCGCGGCTTTTGTGCCGCGAGGCCCCCAGGAAAATGGATTCTAAGCAGAAAAGAAGAATGCAATAACGCTTTTCTAAGCCCTCGCTAGGAAATCGGTCAAAGCGCGGAAATGTATATGCACAAGGACGACGAGATCTTTCTGGATTCGATTCATAACTCCGTCCTCAATAATACGAGGCGTTATCGCTCCATGCTTCCTCCTGATTAGACGCAATCTTCGGAGCAAAGCAGACATGCAGACATGAAACGTTCGTTCTTGGGAGGGAGAAAAACCTAATAAAGCTCGGGCCAAGAGTGGAGATAGGAAATCTCCCCGGCGCGCGCCAGAGACATCATCTTTCATGTCCAAAACAAAAGGTCAAACTCTCAGGCAGCCCACGTTTAGGCCCAACAGCTAATCGCCTCACTTCCCCACCCCATCTCGGAGAATTACAGCGGCTGTTAAGTGTGCATAATGAATGCCATAAAAGCTGGCCTATAAAGCGGGGCTTTTGGACAGCCTCTGGCAGTGAGTGGGAGCGGGTCTGAGCACGGATCCGACTCTTTGCCCACCCATTCGCGTTCGAGGAGCGACCGCCGACGGGGTTTTTTTTTTTTTTTTTTTTTGCGAGGAGCGGAGGGGAGGGGAGGGGAGGGGCGGCTTCCACACCATTAATGAGCGCTAATATTTCAAAGGAGGGGGACGCGGGGGGCCCGAGCGCTGACCGTTATATTAAAAATCAAACGGTGTGACCTTGTTAAGATGGATGCCTGGTCGCTCCGTCCCCTAGGTGCTGCCGGGGCTGCAGACGGCGCGGCGCATTAAAGGTGGCTCTTTGCTTTTTAAAGCATCAGCCGTGGCCGCAGATATATACGGGGTGCGCCGGGAGCATTACGAGTGGCATTTAATTAAAGAAAAGTAAGCTGTGGGATTTTATAGACTGGCCGGGGATTGCTTGATCTGGTAAGTAAGTGGAAATGAAGGATGCTTGAAAGGCGGCATAAATCTAACACAGCGCTAACTTAACCTTCCTATGATTGTAAAAGTCAAGGCGGGGACACTTTAAGTCCTGTCTGGTGCGGAGAACGTTATCTCATTCAGCTTCGTTCAGCTTTAAATGAGTTTGCGGAGTATAATAAAGAGGGAAAAGTGGGGTTCAAGCAATGCGCGCAATAAATTTGATTATTAGCTCACTGCTGATCATTTAACAAGCTACATCAAACTAGCAGGAGCTGACACATGCATGTTTATTGCCGATAGATTAGAAGATACATTAGAACGAGGAAAACCACGCGGGAAGGACTGCGGTTCTGATCCACCTTAACAGAGCCTGGTTCCTCCTAGTCGAGGCTGGTCCAGGTCAGACTAGTGATTTATAGGCTGGTAATTAGCCCCAGATGACAATGATGAATGCGCTACACTAACACCTTTGTAGGCTGCCTTGTTAGGGAACATCTGAGAAGCCTGACAAAGCTATCATTTAGGAGAAAGCTCTTAATTACCCTGGCACAATTATGAATGGACCGCAAACAGACGCCCAGCTGTTTCGATGCAGCGTGGTGGGAGGAGAGACGGAGGGAAGGTGGGGGGGGGGGGGGGGAGGGTGGAGGGAGGGAGGGCTTCGCCTGACGACGCTCGCTGCAGATGTGTTGCGAGACAAAAGCAGTGAGACAAATAGCTCAAGGACATTTTTTTTTTCTTTTTTTTGTGCCTGAGCTCCCAGGGAGTCAAAAGGAGCCATTTCTCTCTGGGATAATCAAAGATGGGTTAGGGTCAAAAGGTGTGGGAGATGGAGGGGAGGGGAGGGAGGAACAATCAGGTGTGAAATAAAATGTTCCTCTGCTGCTGAGGTGGAGAGGGGGGGGGGGGGGGGGGGGTGAATTGGCCCGCAGCCACAACTCCACAGGTACTATCTGTGCCCATGGTTCTCAGTTAAGAGTGTTCCTATCTAGAAGCTGGAACACAAGTGAGACCTCTTGCATCTCATTGACATATCTTTACTCCACTTTCAGCCAAAGACAAGCTAACACCCAATTGTCCCAGTGTCCTCATTGTTGTATATATTATATATACATTGTGTAGTATTTGAGGAAGGAAGCATGTTGGCCAGCCACACTTCATTGATTATATGTATTATCAAAATATTACCAATGTCCATATTATAGCCTTTGCGATACAGATATTGCGCTCTTTCTTATTGCAATATAAATGTGATGTACTGTCCAGCCTTAATTGTGAGTGCCAAGAGGAACAAGAAGTGACCTGCATTAGGTTACTTCCCCATCCATCACAAGTCATTTGGCAAACGCTGTGTTGGCAGTTGCATTGCAAAGTCCAATAAAGGAGCCACTTCCTCCTCTTTGAGGCCCCGGGTCCTTGTTTGACACATGGCATCCTGTGCAGAGAGCGAGGCCCACTCTGAAATCAAAGTACACACTTCCATAATCGCCCCTGCCGTCTCGCCTGTCGGGTCACGGGGGTCAACAACAGCCCCGTCCACCCCCCCCCCCTCCATCGCCTCACATTTATTTTCCTTTTTCAGCTTTGTTTAAATCCCAAATTAGAGTTTCCGAGCAGGAAGCCGAAGCGGAGGGGGGAGGGCTCGAATCATCTCATTCCCTAAATATTTGGAGGCCTGGTAATTTGCTTTTTGTGATATGAAATGATTTCCTTTCGAGTTAAGAATCAAATAATGATTTCCATCTGTTTGGGGCAGTGTAGTGGTGCTGGTGTGTGTGTGTGTAAATGTGTCTGGCTGCGTGTGAATGAGCGGATGGAGTCAGAGGGAGGGCAATATGACCTGTAACTCAGTGAACTGGCCTGACACAGACACAACATGGTGCAAATGGGAAAAACACCAGGGACTTAGCTGGGGCTTTCAAACCCACATATGGTTATATGACATGGGATGTGCTTACTATATCACTGCTGTTGCAGGAAAATCCCATAACTGCAATTCTGGTCATTTGATGATTTATGTTTTAATTGAACTGAAGATTTATAAGGCCAAGTGCCAAAAAATCCATTCAAAACCCATGATCAAATTTTAAAAACGGCATGGCTGTCAATCTGGCTGTCAATAGAAATAAGGCTGCTTTTCTAAATTCCAAAAAAGCGGACATTTGGAAAATTCAAGTTTTTCATCTGATAGCAGTGATATGCAGTCAAAAATCATTCTTTATGAAAATTTCTCTGTAATATTAGACACTGAAAGCAGGATTAATTATAGCCAGTAGCTCTGTTTTGGTCAAATCTGGCCACAGAAAGGGAGATACATCCAAGCTATTTTAATAACTGCTCAATTCTGTGGTTAATTTTAATAGCTGACATCAATAATGAGTTGTCAGCTACAGCTTCATCAAGCCGTGGCGTTGCCATGAAGTCTGCATTAAAACTCAATAATGGTCTTATATATAGAGCTCTCTGGGGAATTTTCTTAAGATATACAAGCGGCTAAAAACAGCGGTAATTACATTGCATTTGACAAGCATTTAAAGCCATATGTTGGAAACAGAAATGGAAATGTATGGTAATTTAGCTATTCATGGCTCATCATACATGCAAAGACCTGTGATTGTTATGGGTACTGATATTGCTGTTGTTTGATCATATGATAAAGAGATAAATCCATGAACTAGCGCTATATCCAACCAGCCATATGTGAAGGGCTAAGAGGCCATAAACTAAGACTTTTTCATATTGTGTTTCGGCTTTATTAGATAGCGTACGCAGGATAGAGACGGGACAGGCGGCAGAGAGGGAGGGGATGTCCATTAGTCCGCTGAGCCACCAGGACGCCCTTGCCAAGGATTAACCTCGAGGTCACCAGGCACTTTGAAATTCACTCCTACGAAGCTTTAGCATGCCTCCAGCAAATGTATTTCTCTTAAGTGGATTCCCGTTTAAATCCATTTTCATCTCTTCTTGCGTATGGTATGTTCATAAAGATATAACCTACAACAGCTTCTATATGTTGCCGTTGTCTATTTCATCCCTTGGCTCTGTGGAACAAGTCATCAATGAGCTGTTGCGAGCTGTTAAATTAAATTGAACCCCATCCGCAGAAGAGAGATTGTTCCTCCAACGTGAGATGACACATCCCAGAACTAGTTCAGTAAGTGACATCTTTGAATCAAAGGACAATCTCGAGCTTGTATATGAAAGTTCAAGGCTGGGGATCAACAACATGTGATACAATACAAAGAACAGTGCAAATAGGAAAAACACCAGGGACTTAGCTGGCTCACAGATAGAGCAGAATACATCAGTAAGATAAAAAAACATAGGAAGTAAATCATGAGGCAACACAAGGCTACTGTACCTATCTTCATGATGACTGACATTTTTCTGTTTAATATCATTAAATCAATTTTAATAAAGGGTTAGGGATATTGGCTAATTAAGATGCGGCTTTTGTCATGTGATTCTAAAGGCAAAAAGACCTTGATCCATATTGTTAGCTAATGTTAGCATTCGGCTACTTCACTCTGTTTAAGATAAAATATGTATGATCTTTACTGTCCCATAGCACAAAATGACCATAATATATCTGTGGGGGATTGAAAGAGTTATTATTACTTCACCAGGTGCTGAGATTTCTGACTTTCCAAACTCACTTTCCCATCCCCATTTGGAACAAAAGCTAACCCAATAGCATTTCAACTCACTCACAAATTTCTTGAACAGTCAAATGGCTAATGTTAGCTAACTAACACTAGCATTAGGGTAACTTAAGATGGTTAAAACTGCTCTTGCTGAAACTAGTTCTCATCTACAACTTACATAACTAGATATAGCTGGTTAGGAGAGAAATAACGTTAACAACATGAAGTAGCTGAATGCTAGCATGAGCTAACATTATGGATCAATGTCATGGATGTTCCCTTCAGTCCAGTTGCTGTAGCCTTTCATTCTCTTGCTCTGCTCATCTCTCCATGATATCAAAGGATAATTTTAGCATATATTTTAAAAGTTTAGTTAAATTAAAGTTGCTCTGTTTACATCTGCTTCACTGTCTTCCAGGTAGGTTTCTATCCAAACGATGATGAAAATCAAATATGGCCACTGTGTGAATGAAGCAAATTGTGCGGACATTGTATTGTCACATATATGATGTTTGAAAACAAATAGCCACACTACACAGAGGCTGGGTGTCAGGCCCATTAATAAGTGGTTTGCCTCCAGAGACATTTTGGCCCGGGGTGAGAATTACAAATAGAGATCTCTTCTGATGGTTGGCACTGGCACAGTGGCTGTGTTTCAATTACCATGTTCCTCTCTCTCAAATTCCAGCTGTTCAGAGGCTTACACACACACACACACACACACACACACACACACACACACACACACACACACACACACACACATATGCACAGATTATTGGATTAACCCCTTCACTCCCATTGTTCTCTGAACTCCCACCTATTACTGTTAGTATAACATGGCCAGGAAACACCCAGATGCATACACGTATATACTGTCAATATTACTGTATAATAATCTTACTGTCATTACATACATAGATAAAGTCATAATTGTCAACAAGCTGAGCAAATGCGGCACACAGAGGGGTTTTAGCCAGGAAATCCACTTGGAATAAAACGGAAAGAAACCTTTGTGTCCTGTCACAAGCAGTCACAATAGAGAGCTGAGTGGGAGAGAGAGAGAGAGAGAGAGAGAGAGAGAGAGATGGATGGAGGCAGGGAGGGAGGGAGGGTCCCATCTCTAACCTGCCCGGTGGCAGTAGCTGAGCTGTCATCGCCTGGCCCTGTCATTTGGAAACTTTGCTGTTTAGAGGTGACAGCCGCCCACGGACACACACTGTACACACTCCGCAGCCCTGCACACACTTAGGAACACAGACACACACACACACACACACACACACTTAAACCCACATACACACTGGGGACGAGGAAGGGTTTTGGGGTGGTGAGTGGGCATTGTTTGACACCTCCATGTTTGACACCTCCGCATCCCTCTGCATGTTGTGGCCACCGCAGGCTTTTCTCACTGCGCTGCTGTGTCCCCCGCCCATTTTAGAGGACGAAGGAGCTGTTGATGTGTGTGTGTGTGTGTGTGTGTGTGTGAGCCACCAAAATGCCTGTGCACTTTGTGTACTTTACAATTCAGCATGACTGTTTATCAGAAAGACTACAGCAGTGTACAAATGGAAATTTTTAAAAGCCGACAAACAAACCTTACTTATACATTCTGATTGTATTGAGATAATGCAATATTTGGTTTGAAAACATGCAAATGCAAGTGCATAATCACCAATATCTATATTAACATAAACCACTCCAAAATTGAGAACATGTTATGCAAATCCAAATATTGGACATAGCAGTAGCCATTGTGTGTGGTTTGTGTGTGTGTGTGTGTGTGTGTGTGTGGGTGTGGGGGGTGAGCAGACCCTGTAGTGCTTAATTACAGGTGTCTTGGTGTGTGTGTGTGTGTGTGTGTGTGTGTGTGTGTGTGTGTGTGTGGGGGGGGGTGATAACAAGGATGGGTGGATATAAGAGAGATATAAGGGAAGAGGAGGACGGGGTGACGAGGAGAACAGCAGGGTTTCTCATCAGCAAGCCGTAAATGGTCCCACCACCCACCACCAACCACCCCCCCCCCCACCCCCCCACCCCCCACACACACACACACACAGATGCACGCACACCCACATTTATTCGCACTGCGGTAATTGCCGCGCCGGCTCATTTGAGCTTGTCATTTCTCCCGATAAGGCTGCGGTATTAAAAATGACAAAAGATTGATACACACTCTCTTTCTCACACACACACACACACACACACACACACACACACACACACACACACACACACACACACACACACACACACACACACACACACACACACACACACACACGCGCGCATCGCACGCCGCATCTCTCGGCGTCCACGAGGCGGGCGAGGCGGGGCTGTTATTGCAGATTCTGGGGGCGAGATAGAAGGAAATTCACACTTTCTCAGAGGTAGAACGACGACGAGACGTTGCGCAAGAAAGAAAAAAAAAAAAAAAAAAAAAAACAATAACATGTTTTGGGTGCGAGATGTTTGGGTGCAAACAACGCTGTGAATCTCAAAACACATTAATTGGCGCACTAGTGATGACACGCAGCAATGTGGAAAAGACTCACTGTCTGCCTGACGGGCTGACTTACTGTCGTACCATCTCTATCTCTCTATCTATCTATGTATTTATGTGTCTATCCATCCATTTATCTATCTATTTGTCAATTCCTGTGTGACGGCATGTTCAACTATAATGGTCTTTAATGACTGGTTACAAAAAGCTTTATTGGCAAACGTCAACAACAACAAAATCAACGAAAACACATCGGGCACAACAGCGGTGGGCGTCGTAATGTCACGGCTCATCCATAACCTGGCGTATCATCATCGCCGATGTGGAGAGAAAATGAGCAAATAGTCATTCTGACATTGAATATCAACAAAGGGGGATGAGAGAGATGCCAGAGTTAATTGGGAGCGCTGTATGGACAGAATAGTAATACGGCGTTTGGCGGGGAGAGCGGAGGAAGGGGCTGATGCCTCGTCTCCAAATGGAAGGAAGCAGCGCGTTCACAGTTCATTACCACTTTCCTTCTCCCGCTAATCAAAAAGCCGAGCGCCGCGACGTGTCAACAGCCAAGTGTTTTCATTTACGCCGAGAATATATAGGCATGCGTGTGTGTGTGTGTGTGTGTGTGTGTGTCTGGTTGTGTGTGAGGGAAAGGTCGGGTTTGACCATCAAATGCCGGCATGTGCATATACAGTACGTGCATGGATGTGTGCATGGATGTATCTATCTTAAGTGAATTCAGTCTACTAATTGAATGATTCACTTCCTACTCACTTATTCCCAATGTATGTCGGCTGGTTTCAAGAATTTTCATGTAAAAATATTCTTATCATTGTATAGTCAATGTTGTGGAGGTTTTCCCTACGCCAGAAACTATCCCTCTGGTTGTCAACAGATTCAAACCATTTTAGACATCACTTCTACTTCCTGGTGTAAATGACATCACATACTCCCAGATTGTAATAAATGCTCTCATTGGTTGCCAGTATGAACAGTTTGCATGTATGAATGTATGTAGTATGAATAGCACCAATTGTACCATGAACATTATATGCTTCTGCTTAACAATTGATGGCCAACAAAAACCTGTGTTGGCCCATAGGGAACAGGGCATTAAAGCAGTCTAGCAAATTAGATGAACCATTAAAAACCGAATAGAAATAGAAAAATCCATAGCAAGCTTTTTAACTGAATTAAAACCATTGCACTGGATCTTACAAGAAAACAAGATTTTATTACCCGCATAGATATCTTTTGCAGTGCGAGTATTTCTACCGCTGTGCACGGCTACTTCCCTGCTCCACCATCGTCCTCCAGGAGAACAAAGCCGGACCCTGATGACACACAATCAGCCTCCATCCAGAGAGGCTGACTGGCTGAGAGCCTCCAGTCCTCTCACACTTCAGACAGGCAGCAGGAGGAGCCCAGGGAGGCCACAACTCATTTGTGCCTTTCTCTGGGCTAACTCCGGTTATTAGCTGGAATCAAATGATCCAACACGTCTTGTGCCACAGGCAGGCCCAGTACAGAGAAGCAGAGTGTGTGTGTGTGTGTGTGTGTGTGTGTGTGTGAGATGGAGAGAAGGAGAGGCAGAGAGAGAGAGAGAGAGAGAGAGGGGAACTGAGAGATTCCATTAGAGGAATCTAAAGGCATCACACAGAATGGATGGGCCACGATCCCCGCCTGAGAAAGTGTGACGCTCAAAATTAAAAGTATTTTTCAACTCAGATTGTGCCCTCGGACGATAGTCATATGCCCCCCTACGAGATGACAGCAATTTCCTTTCAAGATGGCAGTTGATTAATTCTAACTTGTGCTGCTGACCCTGTGGATGATCAGTATGTACTTGCATTGTGGTAAGAATCCATGCTCTAGTAAGAGACAGGCAAACCACATGAAATCAGGGTGTCTACAGGTTTCTGCCAGCAAAATGTTTGACTTCTTAAGATATTTTTAATGCATATTCAAATAACCTTTAACACCATTTCACCAAGTAAAAACAACTACCAGTATCGGAGTATACGTCTGCACAACCAGGGAGATTCATCATTCCTCACTTGGAAAGTAGTGCACTGAGAAAAAAAAACATTTTTAAGACCTATGAAATTGTATTTAAGACTCAAAAGGCAGCATTTAAGCATATCAAAGACATTCTACGGCCTTGAATTTTGATAATTCAATTTAAAACATTTCATGACTTTTTAAGGACCTTTAGACACCCTGGGAATGGACTGGAAAACTACGCCTCATGCAGGCTAAGGAGCATGACATGTGCTTACAATGTTGTAGGCTCTCTTTCGCTCTCTCACTAAAGCCATATAAATTATTTTAAAACAAAAACATAATCTGTTTTGCGGTAAATGGCGGTGCGGAGCGCTAGGTTCCAGCACTCCATCTGGTCTCTGTGTTTGAGACGAGGGTCAAACTCCTGCAGCTGGAGTCCAAACCATCTTCAAAAACCCGTTCCTCGACACCGTCCCCTTTTGTCTCCACATCCTCCAACGTCAGCTACAACAGCAAGGCAGTTAATTTGCCCTCCAAGGTTGCTATTATCCCCCCCCCCCCCCCTCTGTGAGGCTCTCTCGGCAGTATCCTCAGTGAGAGCTGGCCCTCATTACTCTGTGCTGAGTCTTTTGGCCTAAGGGCTGCAGTCTCTTGTCCTCCATTCCCCCAGTCCCCCGCTCTCCCTGCCTGGCTGTGGGCTCCGGCCCTTATCTCCCCGGTCCACAAAGCTCCCGTGGATGTGTGCCGCCGTCCACTCGGAGCACTTTGTCCCCAATCATCTCCTCCCCGCGTCGGCCCGGGTCGGAACATCGGGCCAACTTGCCCCCGCAATTAGGACATGGATACAGTATGTGGTTCAATACCACTGAGACTGCAGCAGGTTAGGGCAGACGGCAGTTATGTACATGCAGCAGCTACTGGTGTTATTTTATTTCATTTAGCCTTTATACAGCCAGGTAGTCCCACTGAGACTATAAATGTCTTTTTTTCAGGAGATACCTGGCCTTATTTCTATATAAGAAGTGATCAGCAGACTAGCAAGAGAGCTGATTCAGTACAATATACCGCAAATATGGTGAATTCTGCTACATATTATATGTTGTAAACTGTTACATTTAAACTATTAAAAATTGTTACAAAAACTATTACAAAATGTATTGAGCATGATTTCTGTTCAGATAAGGACAGACTTTATGAATCCATAAGTACGGAGACATGCCTTAGCGCTTGAGGTTGTATACAAATAAATGGTAAACTGTGAGAGAAAATCAATTTTTTTGCTCTGTATGAAAATTGAACATCATTGTAACAACAACGCTGAGAAGCTAAGTCATATTTGAGATAAGCACTGTGTCACAAATTTAATATGGACACATACAGTAAATAGACATATAAATTCCCTCACAAGTTAATCTGCATTTTGCCAGGCCATTTCCGATTTGGCATTCAGCACCCTCCATCCAATTTAAAGAGAATGTCTAGTGTCAGAGAGAAGGGGAATTTATTCCGAGCCAATAAAAAACAGGCGCTCAGTGAAAATCACCATCGGCAAGTCATTAAAAGTGGGAGAGGAGCTCGGTGTGTGGAAATGGCTCATCGTTTCCCAGGGTGCTACTCACAACAAGAGACCTGGACACGTAGACCAAGGCCCTGATGAATTGAGCCATAAAGGTGATTGGCTCAAATGAAAGTCTGCGCCTCCGAGGCAAAAACACATCCGTTTGATTTGAATACATTGCTGTGCCGAAAAGACGGCTTTCTCAACCAGGAAGAAAATGATACATGGGCATAAACAAGAGATTCGCACGGTGGCTCAGCGTGAATTCCAACATCAAACCTGGCTGGCAAGTGAGACAAGCCAAGCCTGTGGGATGCATAAGCCTTCATTACCGTGCTGCTACTGGTTGTCAGGTTACGGATGCGGGGCCTCGGGTGCAATGTGTGATTTTGGAGCAGCGGCTGCCTGCTAATTACCAACCTAGGCAACACGCAGCCATTAAAAACGCAACCCCGAGTGTCTGCTGAGCTAATTTGTCTAATTACATCTTTGTAACTTATGAAAAGACCTAACATTACCCCGAAGGCTTGCTTTCGGAGCGGGAGCTGGGTAGATGGTAAATGAAAGCTTTGCTGTCTTACTGCCGCCGTACCAGTGCTACCTCGATAGCTGCGAGGCACTGGGTGTATAGGGAGGCTTGTGAGGGGGAGGTGGTGGAACCCCTGTTGGGTGATGTTGTAGCTATTTCTATACCCCCGAGATTCCTCTCCCAAGGGACAGCCACCCACATCCTGCTGACAAGCCTCCTGTTTATTTTTCTCATCATTAATGTGGCATTTTTTTCAGGATTTATCAGCAAAACCAATATTTGGTGTCAGTTGTGAGATGCGTAGGCTCCCAGTCAGCGTAATAGATTGTGACTGAGCCGTCAGAGCGATGAGGGCCTATGGCAGCTCTGCTAACAAGCATCTCCAATGGGAGGAGGAAGGGGGGGAGTTGGGCGGACCAATCGTGACATGTGTCAATTTACTGAAATTTGGGAGGCGCAAACTGGGAAAAAATTGTTCCAATTACTGAGATTGTTAGCAGCAACATGTGAACGCGTTTCTGGGTTAAGTGCTGTTTTTTGGAGCTATTTTCTCTCAAAGCGTCTGGGATGTCATGCGGTCATACCTCATATCTCGTTTCAAGCCACAGCAAGTAAAAATACATTTGAAATGTGTTTTGTTAGCTGGTAATTCAGACACTCCGTCATATCGCCTCAGCTCGAACGGCGGCGGCAGGAATGGAGCGCATTAGATCGGAGATGATCAAGAGATGTGGAGAATAATCACGGCGGACAAAGTCAGCGCATGAACAAACAGGACGATGCCATCTACCCCCCCCTTTCCTTCCTCCTCCTTCCCCTCCACAACGAGAGCGACCGGTCTTAGGGAGATAGCATCTGTGAGCTACAGCACAGCAGCTTCCCCAGGGGCCGGCCAACTTGGCTATTTTCAGGCCAGATCTCCTGCCTACGTGGGGCCGGGCTCATCTTTCGGCTCCTGGAGTGCCCCCCCCCCCCCCTTTGGAGTCCCACATGGCCAGCCCTGGCGGGGCCCCGGGGGCCCATGATGCACCGTGATGCAGCCAAATAGATGAGATCGCAGATGAGGTGGCAAATGTGGTGCTTTCAGTTATGAAACAATGTGATTTCGGTTTGCATGCATCTCAAAAGGGCTTAAAGAGTAGTAGAGAAGTGTTGAGATGTGTACATTTTTTGCCGTGTTAGCTCTGAATTAATCGACAGTAAATGGAGAAAAAAAGCCATAATCATACCTGGAGTTTCTCTGTCTTAGATTTCATCAGGTATCAAGAGAAAGCGAGGCCAGTGTGGTTTGTAATCCTTCGGTCTTGACTCAACCTACTCATTTGTGGAGAGCGTGGCACGCTCAGGGCCAGCCAGAGATGTGTCAATCGAAACCCAGACACAACCTCAGAGACCGGATGAGGCCCACTATCTGTTCTAGTTTTCACTCGCCTCGCCTCATCTCTTTCTCACTGCCTCTCTCACTCTCTTTTTTCTAATCAGGTGAGATTTTATCGGGCCCCCTCTGTCAGTAACCGCTATCGGTTGTGAAATTTCAGAAGGCAAAGTGTGTGGGAACCGCAGTATCAGTTGTGCTCATCTCGCCCAGGACCTTTATAGACGCGCGGGCGGTTTCTGAAAAGGCGAGAAAAACTTCACAAAGAGCACCTCGGAGGCTGGTTTAACACAAACTGACAGTGGAAATAGTTTCCTACCCCCTTCCTCTCTGCCTCCTCCCTTTCCTGTGCTTGTTTTCTTTGCGTTCCACCTCTACCAGATTGTGCCGGCTCGTTGCGAGATCGATTTACAACATTGAAAAATAACAGTTGGGGGAGAGGCGCCCATTTGCATGCATCTGCTGAGCAGATAGGGAGAAGAGATGCGAGATGTGATAGTCTGCTGGCTTAGAAATCCCTATCAATCAGAGCATTCTTAGCCATGAATACAAAACACCTGAAGGACAAAAAGTGGAGCTGAATGATGGCCTCTCCCTGCGGGCGGACATTATGTGCACTACAGCGCCATTCAGCGCAAGTATCTATTCTTCACCGGATAAATCGATGCTCTACATTCAATATCACGATCAAAGTTAATTCTTTGCGCTTACAATTGAGCTGGCTTATTGAATTTCAGGGTTACAATAGGGCCCGCCATTAGAGCTCCCATCGCGGTTACACGCTAACACAAGGTAATCCCTCGGGTGCTGCTGTGACACAGTCTCTCAGAGAGCGGGGAGGCTGCGTTACAGCTGAAATTCATCTGAAAACTGGGCAAAAAGCCGCCGGTTTGAATCCCAGGACTGGCTGGGGAAATGTGGGAGGGGCAAGTGAATGAGTAACACTCTCCGCTTGCTCATCACCGAGGCACTTTGGTGTTAAGAAAAGACACACACCAACGGTTCAGTTCCTAGATCATCAACATTACACGCAACCAAGAGTAAGGGGTTTCAAAGTTATAGCCCCTAGAGACAGTAGTAACTAATGATTCTCTGTCCCTACTGTCACAGCGCTGGCTGATATTAACAGTAATATTATTATTTTTCCCAGTAATGAGTTGCATAGCAAATCAGCAATGCTTTCACAATTACTAATCAAAAAATGAGTTCCTACTTTTGCTATCACCTCCTCTAAATATCATATAACTATTTAAAAACTAAATCCCACCCCCTCCCCTTCATAATTATTCATCGTAGCTTCACACTAAACTAACTTGGATGAGAAATGGCTGAAAAGTTGACTTTCTCTAGGTGGAAGTATCCTCATTACTGTGATTTCCATCGCGCTAAAGGATGACAAGAACATTGGACATCAACGCTGTTTGGGTTTTCCGGGCCCCCTTTTCCTAATGGGAGATTCTGTTCTTGTCCTCCCGATCACATCCCTAGAAGTGCTGCCATGTCTTCCCCTTCCCTCCTTCCAGATGCATTAGCATAGCTAGCTGTGCAGGGGCGTCGGTGGCTCCATCAGTAATGTCATGGGCACTTTAACATGATGAAGCGCGCCGTGGCCCCGCTGGCATGAATAATTCACATTACCACGCGCCCGGAGAGAGAGAGAGAGAGAGAGAGAGAGAGAGAGAGGGAGAGGGATTGACTTTGCAACAATGAGTTGCGGGAACAGATGTGTGATCTTTAAGGCACGCGGGCCTCTGTTTTGGGTGAGCGAGCAATTTTAATTCAATTTGATATTTCTCTTTTAAAGTGAGGCGAGACCTTGAGCCGGGCCAGGGAAAATAAATAAGGTGGGATCAGAGGAGGGAGCCATGGTTACGAGGTGGTGGTGGGGTAGTGGTGGTGGGGTGTGTGTGTGTGTGTGTGTGGGGGGGGTGGTTGGGTCCTCCCCGCCATCCATCACAGTGGCACTTCAATGATTGTCAAATAAGTAGCCCTGTCCAAACCCATCTTTTATCATTATGTATGAATGAATCTATCTGGGGATCATATCATCCAGCACATGGGAGGGCTCCATCTCATATACATGATAGGGAGACGATATGGAAATGGGATACATGATAGCAGAATGGATTGGCTGAGGAGAGGGATTCACATCGCTGGCTGGGAGAATGGACCGCTGTTTGATCCGAGTACTCTGTCTAGTCTGTCAGTCTTGGAAATAGAAAAAGTACATGCTATCGCTCCCGCTACAATAGGCACAGCCGCTGTGAGCCTAATCCAACACATTATTTCAGTTTGGTCCGCTAATACCTGCAGAACAGCACCTCAAGTGGTGCTGGCAAATCTCTGTCTTTGCAAAAAAAAAAAAAAAAACGTGTTCCATTAGAAGTCTTGGAAATACTTAGCATAATATTTTCCACGCTTCTGCTGGTTTTAGGTTTAGGCAATTGAACACATCGTACCTCCAGGCCCTTGGCTCCAAAGCCGACGTGAGAACTTTAATGTAAATAATTCAGCAAAGGTGGGTGAGAACTCTTGGCGTGGGATTAAGGAGGCTTCGCTTGCGAAAGCTGCTCTCAATCCATTTCCAAATTGTCACGGGGCCTTCTAAGAGGCAAAACAAACCCACCTTAATCTCTGCTAATCATACTTAAGCATGAATGTTTCATGTGGAAATGCCTGGTTACAATTTAGAGGCTTTTTTAGCGTTCCTGGGGATAACCCTGCTGCATGGCAGAAATCCTATTGGCCACAACAAAGACAAAATGTGATGTACAGGCATCAGATGCAGTACAGTGCACACGGCATGTAAGTAGGAGGAAGCAGAATCTCACTTTACAGACAGCGTCTTTGTTGACTACATGAAACGCTGCAGATAATAAATTCAGGTTGCCGAGCAAGTTTCGAGATGTGCCAAATGATAAAGCTGTCATAAACAAGGACAAAAACAACGATAACATCAGTGATTGGTTGTGATTAACATCAGCCTTCTTACTTGTGTCTCAGAAATTCAAATTACAAGCCTGATGTAAGCAATGCCAGGGAACAACCTAATATTATTCGAGACGGTGCATAACCCAACGGTGGGATGATTACATTTGACTTGCAATGATTTTCCCCCCTGCATGAGAAAACAACAGCTTGGAAAAGCTAATAGACGTATTCCCCAAAGTAGCTTTGTTGCTCCTGCCTTGCTTTAAATAAATCTCATCATCGCGGTGAAAAATGTTTTGATTTCTCCTGCATTCAGAGCGCCGAGATAAAAGTCCAACCCATCTGTCCCCTCGACTTTGCGGGGCGCGGCGCGGCGGAGGGGGAGGATTTATCACGCCGCGCCGCGGCAAAGTGCATCTGCATCCGCCACGCTGCTCCCGCTCGCATCATTATCCTCATCGCCTATCACTTCCCCAGCTGAGCCCCCCTTTCGGAGGCCGGGGCTGACACGTCGACGGCGGGTAAACACCTTTAAAAGGATCTGACGCCCTGTAATGGAGGGGAAAAAACGCTTCCGTATTGTCGGGGACCCCTGGCGCCGCGCCGGGCTTATGGAGGAGTAAGCCATTGTCTGGTGTCACCTAATTGGATCAAGTTTGTGTGGAGAACAGATGTGAATGGCTGGCTGAGGTAAACACTGGACCAGAAGATGCCAGGGCTGAAATTGCTTTGAAAATCGTTTTTTTTGCCTCCACAGAGCGAGAGAGAATAGCGGAGAAAAATACAGTATAAAGGAACATTTGTGGCGTGGTCTGAAAAGTAATAAACACTTTGCCTTCGGTGGATTCAAATAGGGTCTATTTTCTTTTGTTCATCCGAGGGCCCCGGCCATACACCTCCGAGAAAAGGAACGCACAGCAACACAGAGGGAACGAAAAAAAGAAAAGCTGGCACGGTGGCGCATGTGGCTCGGGCATGACGCTCCGCGGCAGAGGACAAATTATACCTCTGAAAGTGAATATCGCTGATAGAATTAGGAGCTGGCACCGGGTGTCGCCGGGTGTCTGACGGGTTCCAGCCCCGAGTCTCTACCGCTTCCGACGAGCTGAGAAACATCAGCGCGAACAAAGAGAGACGAAGAGAGAGAGAGAGAGAGAGAGAGAGAGACAAGGAAACCCTATTTCCAATCAAGCATCTGCCTCCCCTCCGACACAGCTCGATTTAACCTTGAAGAGTAATGAGATCTGACTTGCTTAAATGTTAGCATTCTTAAATCATCAGGAAGTGCCTCCGAGGAGCCGATAATCACTGTGCCAAATTGCTGCGCTCGCTAATTTCATTTCTCCCTAGCATTTGCTTGCAGTTAGCGTCGATTATTCAAGAACAGGCATTTAATGCTGCCAGGTCCCAGGGGTGTTGCATTAAAATGTAATAACTTGCAACGTAAATGAAAACAAAAACCATTACTTTCTTTCCCCCCGCAACTTTCCGCCCTCCTCCCTTTCCGCCTTCACCCCATCTCGCTTCCTCCCTCCTCAGCCTCTCCCCTCCCTCCCTCCCTCCACTCCCCTCCCTCCCCTCCCTCCCTCCATGGTGGGAGTTCGAATCTAATTCTCGGCCCATCTGGCAGGCGTAATGAAGGCGGGCCGGGCTCGCGGTGCCCTGCTGCCACGGCTCGGCGGAGCGGGAGGCGAGCTGGCAGATTGGGCCGGGCCGGGCGGAGGGGAGTCCGGGGGCCCGCTGAGACGGTAGGCCGGCCCCGGTTAATCTCCCATGTGCCCCGGCGCGATCGGGGCCAAGGCCAGCCACACACTGAGGCCACAGCGGCTGGAGGGGGCTGGAGTGCGGATGGCTGCGGGCAGAGGAGCGGAGGGCGGGGCTGGCATCCGCTTCCAGTTTTTTCTTTTTTTTTTGGCATTTAGTCGACGCTCTTATCCGTAGCGCCTTACAGTGAGTGAAGCGGCAGAATAAGCTTCGATTCCTAGAGTGCCAACATTATGAGCAGCCAGTAGTTAGGAGTGCAAGGGTCGCAGCCGAGCCAAGACGTCGACAGTATGACTCCAGCTGGGGCTGGGGCAGCGGTTCCAAGAAAGACGGTGTTCCTCTTTTGTAGCCAGACTCCACAGCCAGCAGGGATATGATGGAGCGGGTCACATGAATCGATGGCAACATGTGGACATGTCTTTGAAAATGCGATACTGAATGTATGTATATTCATTATCAGTATTCCCATGATGTCACATGCATTTCCTACCAATATGGTTCTTTACCATATATACAGCTCATTGGCTGTGGCTGTCATTTCATTATAATCCTGATAATTTATTACAGTCACCTGTTATTTTCTAGCAAGATGGCCGAGTGGTGATGTAACAGAATACGACATCTCAGAATACTACATCCGCTGACATACATCTTGGTCAGATGTATGTCAGACAGACAAACAGGTAGATTCCACGTCAACAGGTGCAGCCTCAAAGGCAACAAAAGATAAATCGTGTCTCAGCACCATCTGGCACAGACAGAAGTGCACGAGGATTTACATCTGGTCAAATAACACAAATAACAACTGTGAGGTAGGGCTGCAATGCATTTGAAGGCATACTGACACAAAGATGTATCATTTTATATAATATGTGGACAATTTCTTTTATATGCACAGAATATACACACACACACACACACAGATTTTCTGGGCCAAGGAATCAAAGTTCTAAGCGTACTATCATTTCATCAGAATATTAAATATCCATCATTTATCATTTGAACTAATTTGTTGGTTTCCTAGAGTACTTTCCCTTTAAGCGTCATTTGTAACGCTGTCAAATATTGTTACACTGTCACAAGCATGAGAACATGTAATATGATATTTCCCCCGTATCTCCCCAGCCCCGCTGAGAGCTTCCCAGGCTTGGCCTCTCGCTGGGAGCCCAGACATCTGCCGAGGGGAACGAGCAACTGGGAGCGAGCCACTGCTAGACCCTGGAAACCCCATGCAATTATGATTAGGCTGCTTTATCTAAACACAAACCGCTCTCCAATCGCTGCGATCTGCCTGCCGTGTGTGAAAGCACGTAGGGGGGAAACGCCTAGGCAGCCAAAAGCCTGGTGAGAGGCCTGCAAATGCTAGTGTGTGTGTGTGTGTGTGCACATACGTGTACATGCGTTTACCAGTATGCTGTACTAAGCCACGCTGATCTGCCCTTAAGAGGCCTTTGTTTTTTTGTTTTTTTGTTGTCTACCCTACAATAGCTGAGCACATTACAGGAAATCAGGGCTGTACCTGCTCAGCACATCTGCTAGCCCAGAGGGCGAAACCACAGCGGAGGCAGGGCGACACGCAGCCGTGGCAGTCCAAACCGCAGGCTCTCAGTGTCAGCGAGGCGAGAGAGAGAGGGAGAGAGGGAACGAGAGAGAAAGAGGTCGAGAGAGAGAGAGGCGGAGAGGTAAAAAAACGACAGCGACGTAGCAGGAAGCGAGGCTTGACAGCGGCAGCGGGCTTCCCCACGCCGCGCTCCGGCCTCAGGAGAAACCACAACACTGTCATTAACAGTTACTCTCCTCATAAACACACCGGCGTCAGCTGGAGGTATAATTGCCCCCCCCCCCCCCCCCGCTCCTCCCCGTAATCCGACGCCTTACCTGCTGCTACCGCCAGACACCTTCTCCACCGAGAGAGAGAGAGAGAGAGAGAGAGACAGACAGACGTACAGGGGGAGTAGGAGGTGTGGCGGTGTGTGTGTGTGTGTGTGTGGTGGAGTCGGGGGGTGGGGGGGGTGGGGTGTCGCCTGTCTACTGTCAGATACGGGGTAAGGAAAATAAAGAGAAGAGGTGTAGAGAGAGAAAGGAAAAGAGGAAAATACATGACAGAAAATCAAATGAGCGCGCGTGTCGCTCGCTGAAATCCCAGGAGCAAGGCTCAGGGGCTCCGATGGAGGGAAATTGTGTTTTTTTTTTTTTTTTTTTTTTTTTGAGTGATTAGAAGACGAGTGGCAGAACATGACCTACTTAGTATAACTTTTCTGTACAGGTTTTTGGAAACGGCACTCTTGTGTGTGTTGAGTTGGAGGCGGGGAGAGGGAAGGGGGGGGGGGGGGGGTAGTGGTGGTTTAACCCTTGTAGGTTGATGTAAGCATTAAGGATGCCAGAAATAATTGCTAGGGGGTGCTTGTGAGAATGGAGCAGAGTATCCTCATCTCGTGAACTCTCAACCTCAAACAAGGGCTTTGCAGCCAAAGCGAAGGAAGTATGCGTTTGATCATAAAGATATTCAAGGTTAAAATGCAAAAAAAAAACAAAAAAACGAAATATGAATTAAACATCAGCTAACACCCTCTAAAGGCTACAAGTGGAGGTTTTAGTACCTTTAAAATTAGCCCGGGAAGTGTGGTGGGAGGTGTGAATGTCGAGAGAGCGGCGAAAAAGAGAGAGAGAGAGAGAGAGAGAGAGAGAGAAGAAGAAAAAAAAAAAAAAAAAAAAAAGGAAGGAGATGAGAAACCTGCTTTTCACAAAATCGGCGCCTGCGAAAAAGGCAAAGCGCCGTTTCATTTCTCTGCCCCCCCCCCCCGATAAGAGTCCCATGCTGGAAATCCGCCGAGGCCATAAAAAGGAACATTTTAGCTCTGGTGTAGAAATGGGCCTGCCTCGGGCTCGCCTTAATTTCAGGCTTTGTTTGCGCGGCGTCGGGGAGCTCTCGTGGGTTCCGGGGGCGGGGGGGGGGGGGGGGGGCGGTGGAGGCCCGCGGGCCTTTTGTCTCATCAGTAGAGGGGGTTTCTGCTCGGCGCCTGCAGCGATCTGTTGCGCGCGCCTTTTGTTCTACCTCTCCGTGCGAGATTTGGCCACAGGTCGCGGATTACAGGCGACGCCGCCGTCACAGGTACGCCCGCCGTCTTGTTTCGACTGCTCGCGCTCAGGAGAGAGGCGGGGCGAGCGAGCGGGTCTCCATATCGGTCGGAAGAGAGACGTGTCGCGCGTGCAACCAAGACGCGTCTGGGAGAAGAAACGGTCGCCGAACACGCCGCGGTTTTTTATTATTTTCTCCTGCCCAAACTAAAATGGCTGCCCCTGGATTCCTTGAGGGACGCCGGCAATGCTTCTTTAAATGACACAGACTAATATTACACTTGTGGCGCTGAATTAATAAGCTGCGGCGTGATAAAGCCCTATGATTTATTATGTTCCCTCCAGTGTATAATCAAGTTGAAGCGGAGAGAGGGAGAGAGGGAGGGAGAGAGGGAGAGAGAGAAAGAGACATAGCTGGTACCACTTTGGATTGAGACACACGAGGCGAGGCCCTTCCTCTACACAGCTGAATGGACAGGCTTACATTGCTCTGAATGAGAGGTGTGAGGCAGCCAGTCCACCAGAAACAATGGCCGTTGCGTTTGGCAGAAGTTACCAAATTGCCAAAAAGTTCAATGTGCAGCACACCGTAAAATACGACATATGGAACTGCCCCGGCAGAAGCAGCAGACGCCCCCCCTCCCCCCTCCAAAACCATCCTTTTCTTTCTCAAGCGTGAATTCCCCGTAAGGGCAGTTCATGAGAATATAACACCTCCGTGTAAGTCTCATCCCGCAATCCACAGGAGGCTTTCTCTCCCTCCTGCCTACTTCTGGTGGGCTGCCAGCGCATTCATTCCCCGCTCCCAGATAGATGTTTGTAATTGGAGCTCTAATTTATGATCGGGCCTTGGTGCGGGATAATGATATGGAGCATTGTAATTTGCTGATGCAAATTGTACGTTATAATGGGGGGCCATAAAAGCCCCGGCAACATCTCGGAGACTTGCCAAACACCCTGAGCGTTCATTACAGCCCTCATTAAAACATCCACGTCGGCGTTGGGAGCTCTTACAAATGGAAGGAGCATGTAATTGCGGCTTGATTGTGGTATATGTAACATATGATAAAGTGGAATTATCACTTTATTTGTCTACAGCGTCCGTGAAACTTAATGGGGAGAGAGCCTGCGGTAAACAAATCCTCAGAGCATTGTTTGATTGTTACATTATAGGGCTATTTGTTTAAAGTGGGGCAAATGTGAGTTAGGGGACAGTGCGTCTAGGACAAACTAAGAGTGATGATAATCAAGGCTGGGCTTAGGGGGATAAAACTAATGCTTTTACCCATGAGAGCCTGTGTTTCATTTGGACTAACTCCAATATGGGTGATAGCATAGAGAGCTTCATCTGGGAATACATTAACTAGATTTAATACGAGAAAATATCAGTATTGTTCTTTTTCATTAGTGGGCACCGAAGTCATCACCATATTTCTGATTTAAGAGCGACGGAGCTAGATTGGAAAAGGTTGAAATGAACCACCGAAGTCACCTCTAGTGAGAAATATTTTTTGCGCTAATGCCACTCTGGGCCTTTGGGGTGTAGCTCCGGGCTGTTTCCAATCGTTGATCTCAATTCAATTCTAACGAAAGGGGTATGCGGGACGCGGCGAGGCTGAACGTCCCCGCTCTTAAGCGGCCTTAAGAGCAAAGCCAAGTGGCAAAAGCAATTAAGAGTTCATTTAGAACAACTGAACTATGCTGGGGCTGGTTTTGCTGAGGCCCGGTCAACACTAATTCACCGTGTCGCCTTTTTATTCAAATGACCTCTCCCAGAGTCCCCTTTGTGCCGCCGCCGTTCTAATGCATCTCCATTAGAACAAAAACCTGAGCCGTCCGCATCGCTGAAAATGAAGTTTCCCTCCTCGCCTCTGAATGATAGCCGGCCTCCACCGCCAGGGCTGTGTGTGCTCAGCCACTGGAAAAGGATTTTCAGCCGCGCCATTCAGCCGGGGCCCCAGAAGCCCGCAGCCTTTATCTGCAGACCCGTTGATTGATGTGTTGTGGGCCCTGCTGTGGTTAACAGCAATTTTTATCTGTTGCTAGCGGCAACAGCCCGGGTCCCCGGCGCGCGGAACGCAGCGGGGCCCGGGATCTGAAGCCGGACCGCACACGGGGATAAACAAATAGGTTTTTCAAGGCGGAGAGCCCTCATGGAGGGGCCCCTGACGGGCGACGCCCCACCCCGGGGCCGGGACAATGTCAGGGCCCCGGCCCACTCCTGCTGGGCTCTTGGTTTCCTTTACTAATTTTCGCCATGTGCAGAGGCGGCGGGTACGGAGACACTGCGCGCCCCGCTGGAAAGTATGCAGAGCGAGAGAGAGAGACACCGACAGACAGAGGGAGTGAAAGAGAGAGAGAGAGAGAGACGTTTCCTATAGGGGAAAGCCATGGCTTCCACTCAAAGCTCCTCCGTTCCCCCGTCGCTGCGGTGAAAAAACAAATTTCTTGCCGCTAAAATCACTCTAAGTATAATGTATAATTTCCACTCAATTTCCTTTCAATCGCTGTATTTAACATTTAATCCAGTGAATCTGTGTCGTTTTGTTAAATAAAGCGTGAAGCTTTTAATGGCTTCTATTATAATTAAGTGACATAATCCTTTGTATTCGATAAAGATCTTGTAAAAAGCCTCGTCAGTCAGACAGGGAAATGCATTTGGAACAATGTGGAGGTCGTGAATGCCAAATCAATTAAAACAGGGCTGTTTAAGAATGCACAAATGACTCTGAGACTGCTCTGTTTAGAGTGTAGACTCATTTAGCGTTAAATATGATTATGGAAGCCCGAGCAGGGGAAATGAAGAACGGGTGTGTCTGGGAGCTCCCAGCACTCTCGCTCAACCTAAACACTCCGGCTAAGGTTTTTACCCCCTGACATCGCCGCAGTAAACCCAGCCCAAAAACAGACTAGTCACATTAAACCGTCACACACACACACACACACAGCTCTACGCCCTTGTTGTGCGTGAAAACACGAGCTCCGGCGTGGCCTTGGGACGTTTCAAGAGGTGTGTGTGTGTGTGTGTGTGTGTGTGACCCCCCCCCTCCCCGCCTCTCGCAGCCTGTATCTACCAAGGTGCAGAGGGGGGATACTGGGTTCTTTATCGAGGAGCCCCTGAGAGGATGATAAATCGCCAGAGCCCGGGACCCATCTCCGCTGGAACAACAAGCAGGTAGCGGCCCAGGAAACAAAGGCGCAGATATTGTCTCCCAAACATGGCCGAGGCTATAATGAAGCCTGCACCGAGCAGACAGGGGAGAGGCGCCCTGATAAACAATTCCATATCCAGTCTTCCACAAACACAGGGAGAGGGAGAGAGAGAGAGAGAGAGAGAGAGAGAGATAGCGGGGCTCAGTGCTGCTGCTGCTGTATCGCCACTGGACTCAACGGTCCACAGTGCTGCACCAGATTAGTGCCCTGGACTGGTGTGTGTGTGTGTGTGTGTGTGTGTGTGTGTGTGTTCAATTCCAGCTCTAGCAATGCCATCGACTGGAAAAACAAACCGTGTTGAGATGGAGGTGAGTGGCTTATAGTTGTTGCTGGGGTTAAACTGATAAACCACTTTGCCGACATAGCAGACCGATACTGGCCAGATACACAACAAGTCACTGTTGTCCACCTCTGATGTGATGGCTATACAGTCAATTACATCAGTGGTTCTCAACGTGGGGTCCGGGGACCACCAGGGGTCCTTGAGGGCATTCCAGGGGGGCCCCCAGCAAATGAAAGATGAATTGTTAAACTTCATTATTTTGTCATTTTAGAATGACTATTTTGATGATAGTTTCACTGTTATATCTCTACCTACAGTACAGATAGTCATAGCGTTTAGAATTCTGGACAAAATCATATCTGACAATCAAAAATATTCTCTGATTTGGGTCCGAGAGACAAAATCTCATCAAATGGGGGTCCCTGGCCCTAATGTGGACTAAATTAGGGTCCTTGATATGAAAACTGGATTACATATTTATTGTATAATTGATCAATTCTACACTGGTTGTCTACTGGAAGCCTTAAACTGTAGTATGTATATATATGTATATTATCATTATCCTGGGTTTCAGTGGAGAGTTTTAGTGTAGTTAGTGTAGCTTTTGCCATGAAAATGGTCAAGTGTAAAGGTATTAAATATGAGGACAAAATATCAGCTATCTGCTTCAATCCAAGGAGTATTGGCACTGGTATTAGCCTTCAAAAACCTATATTGGTCGAACCCTAATCATTTCAGTCCACTAGATATTATAGTGTTGGTCATGGGAGAGGAAAATAAATAGGTAGGCGTCATATTAAGTCAAACACAAATTGGAGACACTCACCAAAACTTCATTCAATTAGCATCTTTTTATCACTCATTAATAACAGTTTGCTGTGCAATACATTCACACTGTTTTCTCTATTACCTTGTCTTTCACAAATAAAGAAACGTGGGAAATGAGATGTAATGCTGAGCGTAATATAATGAATAGAAAAGATGACCGGTTTCTCCAAAATGCGTTTAGAAATGCAGAGTGCGTATTGACTTTCACTGTACAGTATATATAACATTTTTTACGTGAAAAATGATCTGGATGTATACTTCCAATATAGAGAATGGCTGTGTTAAAAATGACCTTGGCTTTGTTTTGGGCTACAAGTGAGCAATGTGCTCCTCCTGTAAAAAAAAGAAAATCAATGAACAACAATCTACAGTATACCAGTGTTCCTTTCCCCGCTATTACCCAATAAAACAAGCACTCAAGCACACACTACCTACCTTGCACACCCAATAAAAACCCTATTAGACGAATTAAACCGCCATACAATGCGCCCTGTATGCACTGGCCTAAGCATTTTATCACAGTAAAATGTGAATGGTATTTGCCATGACCAAAACACTCTGGCGGCTCCATGTTTTTTTTTTGTTTTTTTTTATGAGTCTGGAACTGAAGCCCAGAAACTTCCTTTACATTCCAGTGTAAACCGTTCAAATGAAGCGCAGCGCCTGGCAGGCAACATAAGAACAGAGACATATGGCGGCAAAAAAAACAAAAAACACAGGAGAGGCGTTATCTCCGATGGAAGTGGAAAACAAACTGTCAGGAGACATTGGCTTTTTTACCTCTTAGTGCCTGGTGACAGATAAACCCCCCCCTCACTCTTCCTCCCCACCTCACGGCTTTCTTTTTTTTTTCCGGGGCAGGAGATGGCGATCGGAGCCAGGGGCCGACCACGGGATAACTCGGCCCCCGCTGTCGGCTGTCGGTGGCGCTGCCCGAGCCTCCCGGCCTCCTCCGACCCCCGACTGCCCCTCCACCCACACGCACAGCCGCCTTCTTCCTCCTCCTCCTCCTCCTCCTCCTCCAGCCATAACACTCCATCCAGCCCTTCGCCCTCCTCCTCCTTCCCGTTCAGCCTCTGCCCCGCAGGCCCCTGGAGCCCCCCCCCCCCCGCCCTCCTGCGCGCGCTCCCCCCCCCCCCACCTCCAACACCATGGTAAAGCCTGGAGCACCTACAGATAAGGAGACCCCAGGAATCAAGCGGGCCCAGCAGCGGAGCAGAGCGGGAGTCAGAGCTCAGCGCCCAGGAGGAGCCCAGAGGCTACAAACACTGCAGATAGCACCGTCAGATAGCCAGACAGGGGGAGCTTGACAACGTGAGACTTCCTTGCCCTTCGCTACTGCACTCTCCTTCGCTCGCCCCCCTTCCTCCATTTCTGCCCTCTCTCTCTCTCTCTCTTTCTCTATCTGACTCCCCCCCCACCCCACCTTCCTCCTTTCAGATGAAGAGAAGGCCTCGTTCCCTGCCGACTCAAACTGACAGCTCGAGCCAAAGGGCTCCGAGAAGCTTTTTTGGGAGGTCTTGTTTGTTTTCATCCGTCTGTGAGTATGCGGCCGCTGGGGAATAGGAATGTGACATGTTCCATTAAAAAAAAAAAAAAAAAAAAACAGAAGAAGAAGAAGAAGAAGAAGGAAACGGAAAAAGAAAACAGGAAAAAAAAAAAGGAAAAGATTGCGCGGAGATCAATGTCTTTTTAAGTTAAGCTTTGTTCGGTGCTTTAACTGCAGTCCTCTGAGGCAGATTAACGGTGACAAACCATTTATAGTTGTTTTGTTTGCCTGGATGATTGCTTCCAAGCCGCAATAAGAACTGCCATATGCCACTCATCAGCTAAAAGTAGCACACTTTAAAGAATGTTCCTCTTATGAGTTCCCCTTTAAGCAGAGGACATAAAGGACGACCGCTGTCTCTATTACCCAGAGACTAGACACATCATTGCAACAACGGCGGGAGGGGGGGGGTGGGGGTGTACAGCGGAGACTTACGGTTCGAAAAAAACGCACATGGTGCAAGGCAACAGATGCTTTCAAGGGATAAAAATAGTCCCCCGCTCTGACACTTTGAGAGACGGCGTACGTATGAAAGGAATCGGGCTGACGCTTTCCCAGAGAGCCGCTGAATAACTCCTTCTCGGGCAAATTCACTATTAAACGAAGAAACTCACCGGCTCCTCTTAATGCACATGGTCGGGTTATTTACAACAATTCATTACAACCGCTGTGGATTTTAAGGTGTGGGTGTGAGTGTGTGCTGCCGTGGAAGGAGGGGGGGGGGGGGGGGGGGGGGGTTGTTGTATTTATGTATATATACACGGGCCCTTTAAAAGGCTTTTAAGCATATTGTCTGATAAGTGAGTAAAAGGATCCTCCATTGAGTGTCAGCGGAGGAAGACATAAGACTCTGACAACCCCGACTGCAGCGGCGGGGCCGAGCCGGGGCGCTGATCGATGCCAATAAAACGAGGCCCCCCCCCCCCCCCCTTTTTTTTTTTTTTCCGCCAAGGTAGCGCAGGACACCCTTTCCCGCAATTTAATCAGTCAGTCAGCCAGAAGTAATGTCCCTAATATCATGATTTCTCCATTACTCTATTTAACATAATTAAAATGTCGAGCGCCGGGGCCATAAAGCGGGTCGTTGGAGATTGTAATTCTGCCGTAAAGCTATGAAGCATGAAAATGTCACTTACCGAGTAGCCGCGGCCTGACAGCGAGTGAGTGGAGCTCTGTAGGGAGAGAGAGGAGAACAGGGATGACCTTTAAGGAGCGTTTCACTCGCTGACACAGACATGATGAAGCGGCGCCGCTTTAATATCAATATTCACGTTAACCTTTTTACCCGCCCCGCCATGTACCCCCCCCACCCCCACCCCTCCCACCCCCCGCGCCCCGCGCACGTCACTCCCGTTCACTCCGGCCTCTCCGCCGGGGGGGGGGGGGGGGGGACCTGAGCGATCACCCCCCAGCTCTGAAAAGAAGCGCTCGTGTCCTCCTGAGAGAATTAATTGGGAGTTGTTTTTTTTTCTTTAAAATGCTCTCTGAGAAAAAATGAGAATTTACTGGGAGTGGTGCTCATAAGGCGTTATAAGGCATCATAAGTGCATTGTAAGCACATTGCGAGTGCATGGAAAAAATGTAGGGCGTGGAATACTTCATGGGACAACTGTATGGTTAATGATATTAAATCAAATGTTATTTTCTGATGTTTGCTGTCTGCTATATTGTAAACAAGTATATCTCTGCTTCTAATGGGCTTACAATAACGCATCCCAGTGCACTTCAACTTAAGTGTCACCAAGTATTTGTTTGGATATATTGACACTTTCAGCGATGCATCGGTGAGTGCCAGCCGCTGACACTCTGCCGATAAGAAAGGCTGCACTAGTATAATTTGGAGTTCATCGCACCTCTGACACTGACAGACACATGAAAGTGACTCCATCACTCGCTTCAGTAGATAAAATGGAAACGCAAACCTTGATATTGAAATTGTTGTTTTGAGAGGGAGTGACAGCTCAGATACCCTGGCAGCCAAAAAGACGTCGCCTGCTCCTCTTATTCCATCTCATCATTCTTCAAAAAAATAAAGAAGGTATTTGCTCGGTGTTCAAAAACGCACAGAATGGGGATAGAGCGGTGTCCGCATGCATTTGCGGGTGACACGGCAGACTTCATCACATGTACACATACAAACGCAATGCCGAATACAAATGAAGAGTTCATTTCCAAAATGCTTCCTGTCAATTTTAGAGCAAAAAAACATCATCTCGTGTTCATCATTCAACATCTCTAAAATATAGAAAATGTTACAAATTGTAAAAATGTGGTAACTCTGTCAGCCAAGGAGTTTTAATGCATGCTGTCTTTGAAAAAGTGCCATTTGTTGTAATTTTGTGTTATCCATCATTGTATTTTCATGGTGTATATCTCATTTTGGAACCAAACTCTTCCGACGCACTGCACTGTGTTATGTCAGGCCCCTTTTGTACTGAAGCTAAATATCTTTTGATGTAATTCAGGAGGCCCTTGACCCGCGGTGTTTTCTAATGCAGTCCTCTCTAACGCGGAACAAGAGCAGGCTGGAGACAGAAAAAGCTGTGTTTTGTTCTGCCTCTCTGTCAGTCAGTCAGCGCCCAGCGCGAATACCAATCTCCAAATCTCTCCCTCCACTTCCACTTTCCACTGCTTTTATTCCTCTGTCTCGATTGGCAATTTCTCCCCCCCCACCCACCCCACCCCCGGGTCTCTGGAGGGGACTTTTCTGCTCGACCGATTTCATCCATAGGTCCACCTTCAATCCAAATGACCTCTCCCATCCCCCCTTCCAAAGCACCACCTCCCTTGTTTTGCACCCTTACACCCCCACCCCCCACCCCCCATCCATCATCATCCGTCCTCCCCACACCTACTCCGGGGCCCTCGCCCTCATCAACGCCTGTGTTCCCCTCAGATTCGTAGGACGGCACCTGTGGTGACGATTAGGGAGGAGTCCAGCCGCGAACCGGAAAGCCGGCGCTGCGGGAATCAAAAGGCTATTCCCCGCTCTCGCTCAACCTCTTCACTCCCCTCCGCCACCGCAACCAAGAGAGGAGGCAGGAGGAGAGGGGAGGAAGAAAGGCACAGAAGGCAATATATGTGGACACAAAAGGGCCAAAAGTGCGTTTCTGTGTGAGAATCTGTGTGTGTGTGTTACAAGTGTGTGTGTGTGTGTGTGTGTGTGTGTGTGCGTGTGTGCGTGCGTGAGTGTATATGTGCATGGGTGGTGGGAGGCCAAGGCCATTTGGAATTAGCCTTACTATGCAGAGTTCATTCAACTTGGAGCATTCTGAGTAGAAAGAGAGGCTTATTTAAATGATAATGAGGGACAATCCATTGGATTTAGTGCCGGTGAAGGGAGGGAACGGAGGGGAGGGAAGGGGGGGGGGGGATCCATTAAAACGCCAGCGGTTCATAAGCCATAGGGTCGGCATACAGCTAAACACTCTCTCTTAAAAGCCATTATACATGGCTCTCAATGGATTTCTGCAGCGCTTAGGACTTCAAAAGGATTTAAGAACCCGCCCCAGAGAGGGAGCGTGGGGGGGGGGGAGGGAGGAGGGCGAGTGTGTGTGCCTGTGTGTGTGTGTGTGTGTGTGTGTGTGTGTGTGTGCGGTGGTGGTTGGTGGTGAGAGGGATGGGGCGGATGCTGGCGGCATTTAAGGGTTAACTAAACAGCCCCGGAGAAGAGAAATGTTGCTAAATCCGCCCCCTAATCCTCTCTCCCCATTTCCATGCCCCCTCCTCCGCTCTCCTTAAAAAAAAAAAAAAAAAAAACAACAAAAAAAAAAAAAGAGGAAAAAAACGCGGCGACAAGCGCGGCGGGGCGGGGCCTGCCCGTCTCCATCTCGGGGGCCCCGGACTATTGGTTTTTCGGCGCGGCGGGGAGAGGCCGAGAGGCGGGGGCCGAGAGGCGGGGCCAATCGGAGCGCGGCGAGGAACGGGGTGGGATGGGGGGGGAGCCGCATCCGAGCCCTGTAGAGCAGGAAGAGCAGGTAGGTGGGTGGGTGGGTGGGTGTGGGTGGATATGGGTGGCTGCTGGAGACCCTGACAGCACCGCGACCGCCACGGCTGCACCCCCCCCCCCCCCCCTCTCCTCCTTCCTCCTCCACAGGACACAGATGCAGTGGAACCCCCCCCCCCGCCCCCACCCCCTCACCACCACCACCACCACCACCTCACATTTCCCTAATCCCTGTGTGGCTTAGTGCCGGGGCCCCGCTGCACCACAGGCACAATTACCTAGTCAAAATAAACAGATAAAGACCCAACCGTGGCAATGAACAAACAACATCCTCTGCGTTTTTTTTTTTTTCTTCATCCTCTCTCTCTCTCTCTCTCTCTCTCTCTCTTATATGCACCCCCCCCCACCCCGCCCCCCGCTCCCAAATTGATGCATGACTGTTTTTACAGGCGGGCGGGCGGGTCCGAGTGTCGCATTTGTCTCTATTTCCTTTGGCGGTAAGACAAGAGAAATCCATTTCACTCGTCGCCGACGCGGCATCATTAGTTAAGAGCTCTTGAAGCCGGGGAGCCACTTTGATGTGGCGGGGCGCGCGTTTTGACGAAAATTAGCGAGCAGCTCTCGGCGCGGTGGCGGAGATTTCACGGAGCTGGGACCCAAAAAAAAAAATATATATATATATATATAAATAAAAAAAATAAGGGAGACGGTGAGATGGTGTTTGTGGGAAAAAAAAAATCCCTCCGTGTGTGTGTGTGTGTGTGTGTGCGTGTGTCGTGTCCAGGCCTTCACTTAGTGGGAACACAACAACCAGAGAGAGAGAGAGAGAGAGAGAGAGAGAGAGAGAGAGAGAGAGAGAGAGAGAGATGGATAGATATGGATGGCATGGCTACAACGATCAGCGTCTGTGCACCATTTATTTGGCAGCAGATTAGAGAGACATGCCACATCTAACACCGTCGGCGATTACAGCGTGCAATTTTCAACAGTAACCCACCCACCCACCCACCCACCCACCACCAGCACCTCCACCGCTTCCACCTTCCCTCTACCACCACAACCCACCCCCCCCCCCCCACCCGCACTCCCTCCCGCCCTCCCTCTCTTGCGCTTGTCGTATATCCCTGTCAGAGCTGTCAGCCGCCATCGGTCTTTTATCTGCCAAGCCCGCCTCTTCCTCCTGACTTTTTCATTAAAAAAAAAACAGCCTTTTTTTTTTTTTTTTAACACAAATTCATGAGAAATAGCGGGAGAGGGGGGGGGTGGATGGGAAGAGGGAAGGGGGGGGGGGTCGGGGCAATAGAGAGAAACATTGGAGCGAGGCTTAGGAAAAAAGGAGGATGAGGGAGAGAAAAATTAGGCTGTTTTTTTTTTTTTCTTTTTCTTTTTCTTTCCACGATGCCGGGATTTTCTTTTTTGGAATACTGAATAGCGTAAAACAATGCATTTAATAAGTTCATTAAAATAATTTTCTCTCCATCATTTTTTTTCCCCCTGCTGGAAAGCGAAAGCCTTCATATTTTCCTCCACCCCCCCCCCTTTCTCTTTCTCTCTCTCTCTCTCTCTCTCTCCTGCTTTCGTCAGCTAAATGAACTGTCTGATTGAATTTAGTTAGGTTTGGGAGGCCTGCTTGACAGGCATTAGTTAGGAAGCATATTTCTACATTCATTTAAAATGAGCCGCTTGGGATTTTGCATAAATTCTCATTACTTCCCCTGTATCTAAATTGCATTATTTCATCCCTCGCGCTGAACCAATGCCCAGCCTCCATTTCCCTTTGCCACCTACTCATCCTCTAAATGGGCGAGCATATGGATGCCGGCACGGCGATAATTGGAACAGTTCCTTTAACTCTTTCCACTCCGGGGTCGGCGAGGTCGGCCCGCACCTGGCTGCACCGCGTTAGGTCATGTCTACATTTAGCCGTGCCGCGCTTTAAATAATGCCAGGCCGGGTTGGGTGATGCTGTGTGACCGGCCTAATCATTTCCTGTCTGCGTGTTGCCGGGCGAACCTTTTTTTTTTTTTTTTTTTTCATAACCGCACACGGGAGGGATTTATGAGGTGAGAGCTGGGAACAGCGGGAGCTACTGCACCAGCTGCCCTCTCATCTCGGGCTCGGTGTTGCCCTCCTCCTCCGTCTCTCTTTACCCCACCCTCGGGGGTCCCCCTGCCCTGGCCTTGTGAAAGTGGATAGCCTGGGTCTCTGTAGGAGGTCTCTGAGTGGGGAGGGGGTCTAGTCCGGGGGGTGGGGGGCGGGGGGGTCTCACCTCGCTGAGCTGCTCCTTGGAGTTGCTCCTGTGGGGTCGGCTGAGCTCCTGCACCGCCTCGTCCTCGCTCACTTTCACGGGACGCACCGCCAACGGTTTGATCTGCAGCAAGGGAAACAAGACGGAGACCTCATCAAACCACGCACCTCGCCTACAATTAAGCAATAAGCCGTGAGAGGCAGTTTATAGTGATGTTAGACCAGTTAAGAGGCGCGAAGCAGAGGCACTGTAAGGCACCGCGTCAAATGGCTTATTGCGTTTATAAAACGGCGGCTGAAAGAAATGTTAGTGGTAATAAAACTTTTATGTTTGATCCATAAAAATGAAAATAATAATGTTATTAATTGAACAAGTAAATGCTAATCTTCTACCGAGCAAAACAGCTCTTGAATAGCGGCTAAACAACACGGATCCTTATTGATGCAGGAGCAGCGGTTTCGGTTTGTGCATTAATGTTTTAATTCCCAGGTCTGTATTTATTAGGAATTTTTACAACAATTCAAACACCAGACCGGAACTATCCATTTTATAATTAACCATACAAAACAATCTACTTTTCTATCCTGGTGTCACAAGAGAAACAGGTGCTTTTAATAATCAAATGCTGGGTATATTAACTGAATTCTGAAATGTTTTTTTGGAATCCCATCATAACTAAAAATGCATATGTGTATATTACTCCAGCATTTACAATATTACAACATCACATTACATTACAGCTGTCACATGCACACCGCCAAGCTCAGACAAAACATTCCAGAGTAAAAAAAAAAATCTTCACTCCAATAAAGCAATTGGAAAACATAGCCAGCAACAGTATCTCAACCGGGGAATGCAAATAAAAAGACCTGGATGCCATTTTATTTCCTGCCTCTCACTGTGACCTGCAACCAAATCCACAACATCAACTTAGGCAGCTACGCATAACAACACAGCACAACTACATTGGCTTCAACTGACATTCAATGGGCCATTCATACAAAGGTGATCCTTAGCTACTCTTACCTTGAGGGATACACAGAGTCAATGTGGTGTCTCACACCTCAGTGTCAGTTTGTGCTTTGGCTAAATGCAAAGCAGCACTGGCTGTAGCCAAAACACCTGCAACCCCAAACCCTGGCACACTGCTGCTAGCAATGGCAGCCAGCAACAGTGAAGTAGTAACAATAAATTAGTAAACCAAACCATGACTGATTGCTACAGTACAGTCATGTTACTGTGAATGCAGTTGTATTTATTTATTTTTTCGGGCTGCGTCAACTAGGGTTCAACCGATATATCTGGCCGATATCATATTTATGAAAATCGGATATCGACCAATCAGCGTCGTCCACCTCCGATGTGATGGAGGTTCCACTCCAGATGAATTATTCCAATGCGGTGCCGCTGGATTTTACGGCTTCGGGGTTGTCAGTCTGCAAAACCTGTAATGAAACCTGCCTCACTCTGCCTTAAGGAGCTGCTAACCCACCTAATGAATTTCATTACTATGGCTTTCAGTGGAGAGTTTTAGTGTTGCATGATGGTTTAAATGTCGTTTCACAGGTTTCCCCACCTTTACTAAAGTTAAATCACGGTGAAACACTATAGCCTTGTCATCTTTTTGCAGTTTTCTGGTCATGAAAATTGCCAAATTTAAAAATACTGAATACCGGCACAGAATGCCAGCTATCAGCAGCTTCAATCCGCAAATATCAGTATCGGTGTCAGCCTTCAAAAACCCACATCAGTCTAACCCTAGTGCCAACATGGATGGCTTGTTTTATTGCAGGCCATCCAGACCAGCCCTGAAGTTGGCACGGACCCATAATTCCTGGCCAGATGGGAAGCTGGCAAGCTCAGCGAGGAGGAGTCTGCGCAGGTGCGGCACCGGCCAATCGCAGCGTCCCGTGCCGCTCCCCCCCCCCCCCCCTTGGAGGAGGGTGGTGACGGCCGCGGGGTGTAATCCATTTGACTAGCAGCTTGCGTGCAGCAGCTCCCCCGGTGGCGTGCGCGGTGGCTGGCCCCGGTCTCCTGATCTCCACTGTAATTTAAGCAGATCACTGCTACAATTAACCTTTCCCGGTAAATATCAATTATGGCCCCCGGCTGGGCTAGAATTAAAAGGGTCATCAGCTAATCTGACAGGTCCTGTACGCTACCACCTGGCTGGGAGAGAGGGAGGGAGGCAGAGCGAGAGAGTGTTTGTCTACCCTCATGCCCACCAGCTCACGAGCCAAGTAGACACAATTCCCTTTTAATTACCCTGCCGCCGCCGGGGCGAGCCTGCCGATTGGCCGAGGGGCATTAGCGGCGCGCTGAGGTCAACAGTGACAGGATAGGGGCGGGGCGGGGGGGAGGGGAGGGAGCCGCCGCCACCGCCGCCACCGCCGCGGCGCAATCAGGGGCGTAGAGATGGGAGGAAGAGGAACCTGGCAGGTGGGCCTAATCAGGTTTGACTTCCACCTCTCCCTCTGCCTCCCTCGCTCTCGCTCTCTCTCTCTCTCTCGACGAGCTGTCAGCCTAATCACTCCTTGAATCTTAAAATAGATGGCAGCTTTTTTTTTTTTTTTTTGATTTCCTTCTCTCGAGGAGAGCACAAAGAAAGCAATCCTCCTCGGCGGGGCGGGCGGGCGCGCGGTACAGTCGGCGTCACCTCGCCGTCAAGTGCAGCTGCTGATTACTTTGTTTACCCAGCATCAGTGGCGCTGACAAATTTCTGAAGGCGCCCAAAGTGTTTCCGCCTCCTCTGGGGCCCGCGGCTGCATTACCCAGTCAGCAATCAGCCCGGCTATTGATCAGAGCCGAGCGTCTAATTAGCCACCTAGGTTAATGATGCTGCCTGCTAGGGCCGTTCCCCGAGCCATTGTTCAGCAGGACAGGAGAGCAATTGATCTAGGCAGGAATTCACCGAGTCTGACAAAAGATTGGCAGGCCTGACCGCCTGTGATTAAGGCAAGGGCTAATTTCCTGTCTAGGGAGGTGTTTAATTGGCCCTCAGCTCCCGACTGTACAGCCTTCATATGTTGTTTTTTTTTTCTCCTAGTCATTAATGCTAAAGGGCAAGTTAGAGAGCTCGGGGGGCGGGGCTAATGGTCTCTGCTGAGATGTGATTGGCGCTAGCGGTGCCACAGGATCAAGGTCATTACGCCTTCCCCCCCGCTGCATTTAAGGATCACGCCTTTGAAATGCACTGTGGGTAACCTGGAGGGAATAGTTCTCAGAGGACCGGCGCTTATAAAAGAGTTCCATTTTCAGCTTTTTTTTTATTTTATTTTTTTTTATGTGGATTAATTTTGTTTACATTGGAGGGTTGACCCATTGCAGCATGGGGCAAGGTTAACCAGGTTCGCCCCGGCAAGTGAATGTGTGTGTGTGTGTGTGGGAGGAGGCTGCCTTAAGACGACAGATAGAGGAGACGTAGGGAAACAGCAGAGAAGTAAGGGCCTGTGTTTTACATGAATAATGTACTGGAAATTAGCTCCATTAGTCTCGGTATTGAACATGTCTGCGGTCCCTCTCTGGAGGCTGCCGCTCTGTGCTCTTTAATTATCTTCAAAGGGCCCTCCAGCATCTTAATTTCCCCCCAAGTTGAGTAGTGCCGACTCGGGCCTGCTCATTTATACCGCTCTGACGCCGGGGCGAAGTCAGAAAGCCCCCCCCCCGCTTAGAAAGGGGCTAGCCGCCGCATCGACAGGAAACCGGAGTCTTCGAAGCAGTTCACGCTAGGCTCAGCTAACTCGCCTGCCTCTCTCTCTCTCTCTCTCTCTCCCCCTCTTCTCCCCTCTCCCCCCCCCCGGTGTCGATCAATCTGCAGCCTGTCAGCGGGGAGCCGGCTAGAGGCTTGGCGGGTGATGCTTTGTTGTCCTGCTCCTTTGATCCTCCCCTCCCTCCTTCACCTTTGCGGAGGGGCCGGGGCGGGCGTCCGGCGGTCCCCCCCCCCCCCCCCCTCCCCCTCTTTGAATCGGAGGAGCTTCTCGGTCCTGACCCCCCTCTCCTCTCCTCTCCTCTCCTCTCCTCGCTCCGTCTCCTCTCGCTCTGCCTCGTCTCTCCCCAGCCTGCCGTCACCTGTCAGCGGCGTTCAGGGAGGTTGTGCCTCAGCCTTGTCCCAGTGTCAATCCTCATTACCCTTGGATCTTGGACTTTGCCCCCCCCCTCCCCTCTCCCTCTCTCTCTCTCTACCCTCCCCTCCTCCACCCCTCCTGCCTGCCTGCCTGCCTTCCTAGCTGCCTTGATGCTCCTCTCCCCTGCACTACCGCACTCCAATCTGCTCAGCGGGCTTCCCGCGCTTGGGGCGGGGAGGAGAGGGCGGCGCGGCACGGGGAGAGGGGGGGGGGGGGTGGGGGGGGGCAAGGAGGACGGATACAGAGCCTTCCCCTAATTTGTTCTGAAAAGTGTCCTGCGCAAAGGACCCTCACCCCCATTAACCCAGCGACAGGCTGCCACCGCTGCTCGGGGAGGCGGCGGTGGCGGCGGGGGGGCCCCGGCGGCGCGGCGGGCGGAGGCACCTCGGCGCTCAGTGCCGGGCCCCGGCACCGGCTCAATCTATCGGCTCATTATCCCCCCCGCCCAGGCTGGGGCGCAGACAAGTGCACTTTAGGGCCACAGGCCAAATTGATTCATCTGCCTTCATTTTCTTCAGGCTCAGAAGTGGCAGCTGCTCGGAGGCAGGGGGAAGGAGCTATAAGCTGGTGAGAGACAGAGACAGAGGAGAGAGAGAGAGAGAGAGAGAGAGAGAGAGAGAGAGAGAGAGAAAGGAGAGAGAGAGAGAGAGAGGGGGATAGAGTGAGAGGAAGGAGGGGGATCAAGAGAAAGAGGTGTTCCTGGCTTTGTTCCTCATCCATGTCTCATTTCCCTCCTCCTCCTCCTCTTCCTCCTCCTCCCTCTTCTCTCTCTCTCTCCCTTTACAGCACTACCAACACCTCCCTCCCTTGCAATCGCTATCAAGACATGCACTCACTCCCCCACCAAGTCCCAGGTTGGAAATTAGCCCAAGGACAAGCTAGTGGATTTACTACGGGGAGAGCAAATGGATTTTTGCTTTTATTTTGACGAGTCCCAGTGTATCCATTACGCCTCTTAATCATACATTATTCATAGAGCTCGCCTTATAATAAATGACCACATAAAAAGGGGTACACATATTATACAAGGCCTCAAATGCCCCCATAACTCTCTCCCTAGTACACTCAAGACTACATCACATTTGTAAGCCGGGGCACAAATATGAGCTTGTGAAATCGCGGCAAGATGGCGTTTCTATTCCCGGCAGTGACACCAGGACACGACCAGAGTCAAGTCGGCCGACTAAAAGCAACACCGGCGTACAAATGAGCTACGGAGCAAACAAATTAGAGGGCGTGACCTATTAGCCGCTCAACATGTGTACCGATGGCGGCGCAGGCTAGCGCTCGGTGTAAAGCTAACCGAGGTGGCCGCCGCGACCTCCCGGCACCGCAACAAAGCAGTCATCCCTGAAAGCAAAGCCGCCTCCTCGGCCTGATTCCCAGCCAGCGGGGCCCTCAGGAGAGCCCGGCTGTCCCACAGGGCCCCGTCTGGAACAGATGAACTGGGGAGAGGAGTGCTCCCCGCGGGCCCCGGGCCTCTCCAATCACTCTCACCATATGCCTCCTGGGGGAGGGAGCGAACGAGGCGGAGGGGAGGAGGGGAGGGGAGGGGAGGGGAGGCGCACCTGCTCCCAAACACGAACCCATCCTTCAGCACCTGTCCCGGGGGTCCGCTGACGACCACCGCCGACACACACACGCACACACACACACACACACACACACACAGCTCACCTGTCAGCCAGGACCATTGGAACAGTATCTGCCCTGCGCTGATAAGCACAAGGCCTTAAAGCAGAAACACCCCGGCCTCCCCCTCCTCCTCCTCCTCCTCCTCCTCTCCCCCCCCCCAACTCCCACTCCAAGGCAAGCATTTCTCAGTGCTACCAACAACAATTAGGCCCATGATGTCAAAATGCTAATGATGTTATTGGAGGGAAAGCGAGGGAACGATGCTCTGGATTTGCGTTTTGCTCTTCCTTGCTGGGGCCAACATTATGCAGATCGTCCTTCCCTCTCATTGCCTTGTAAGAAACGGAGGGCTTTGATTTCGGCGCACACTATTAGCGTTGAGAGCAGTGAGCGCATTTTGCAAAAGATTTATGCATGCTAACAAGGCAAATTCAAATGGTGTTCACTTTGGGGGTTGTGTCTTTTTTTTTCCTTGTAAATCTCAACGTGACTATTTGCAAGTCAAAGTTCTTGTTGGCTTTCAAAAAAAAACCAGGGGGCACTCGCAAAGTCGCAATAAAACGACCTCAGATTGAGCTACATGCCTCCCTCGCCCTTAGTGGTCAACAAAAGCATTTGGAGAGATGAGTGATTTATTCATTCATTTTCAAGTATGTTGCCGTTCCTCTCAATGCTGTAATTATCTGAGTAGACCTTTCAATCATCAAGAGTATTTCCAAGGTAATGGGGAGGCATGCAGAAAAACAAGACAAAAAAAATCAAATATTCCAGAGCCATAAATGATTGCTGGGGGAAATAAATGAGAGTTAACCTTGAAAGAAACCGCAAAAATGTGACTCGCTCATTTGAATGTATTGCAGAGATATCAATTCTAATTCACTCAATTATGCATGGCAGCTTTTTGCATAGACTAAACACCGTGTTCTTTCATATTTAATGTTGTTTACACACAACTTCATGACCTTGTTGGCATCCCATATCCATATCCCAGACAAAGAAGCCACAATGATGATAGCTATCATAGTAAATACTTGTGCAGAATGAAGATACTACCACCATTAGTTTACCTGTTATAGCCCCAGTAAGTGGCTGCAGTATGGCACTCCTTGTTCCAACACTGTCGTCCTAGTAGTGGCTGTGTTTAGTTTAGATTTGATTTGATTAGATTAGATGAGACTTTAATGGTGGGTCATTGCAGGATAGGGGCTATAGCAGTGGGTATAAATGAGAATAGAGCAAATACAGGGTATAAAAAATAACACGACCAACGATTACAACCAATAGAACATATGAATAGAATGAAAATATATAAATGTATCAATTTCAAGTTTCAAGGGGCCAAGGGTCATGAAACTCCCTCACCGTATACATGACTACTGAAACTTTCAATTCAAGTTAGAGCAAAGAAAAGCATTCAAATTGCAGTTCCATGTTTTTTTTTGTTTTTTTTCCGTGACAGCAGCAATATTTTGAAACAGTCAAATGAATTACTGATCGTATCTCTGAGATGTCTGAAAGAGTGAGATAATACCCCCACCCCCCACCCCGCTACATGTAGATCAAAGAGTTCGCTACTTTATAACCCTGCGACCGTAATAACCGTAGGTATGCCATATCAATCCCAGATACCGCGACGGTTTCATAAGGGAAGGATTTATCAATTATGACTCTCAGCTCCCCAACCCTCAAACGGACAGAGATAAGGCCGGCGTAAACACTCTTATCAGCCGATAAGAGTCTGTTGGTGGGACAGATCAGTGGTCCAGACAGATGGTGAAATGACAAAATGCATGACTAGACACAGAGATTTTCACAACTCTGAATCACAGAGTTGAAAATACAGCTCTCTATAAGCAATGAGCAAACCCAAGTGCAAGTAATGGGATACAAAAATATTCTATATTAGCAAATCATTACGACTACTATCTTTTCTTTTGAAATTTTAGATGGGGGTTTTCTAGACTGGTTTTTGATGGCTGATACCAGTACTGATACCAGTATATTGCAGCTGCAATATTTTGTGCCAATATTCAGTATCTTCAAATTTGACCATTTTCATGGCAAAAAAATAGAATAATAAAAAGCAAAAAATTATAAGCATTCGGGATGGAAAAGCCTCTGAAACAACATTTAGACCAAGGGAGACTCCATTCAAACTCGAGACAGTAATAATAATGCTAAAACATATTCATGATCAACATATTGCATTCATTCAAATGAATGGGAATTAATTCATGTTAAGGGCTTCCTATAGACAACCAGTGTAGTATTGATCAATTATACAATAAATATGTAATCAAACTGATTCATATCCATCATTTTTAATAAAAGTCAAATATCGGCCCGATACGTTCACACACCAGTTCCTCAAGATATAAGCAGAAAATGAACTGGCAAAACTGGTAAACGCATTAATCTTTTTTAACACCTGAAAATTATCTTATTAGCAGTCTAAAACACGATTTTGGAAGTGCAACATTCACACTCTCTCCTGCGATTACACTCGATAACTCCGTCACCCTCACACATACCTTGAGAAATATTTAATTTCCTTTAATGTAATCTGAAATAATTATCAGCTGCAGCCGACGCGCACACACCCTGTAAAAAGGCCCCTTCCAACAAGTTCACCGGTGATTTATTCAAACACGCACACGTCAAAACCAGCTATCATTCACCGGGACATAATTAAAACATTGAAGATGAGATTGTGAGGTAACGGAAATGAGCAAGTGATAATACTAAAAAAAAAAAAAAAAAAAAAAAAACCTATATGAAAAATAGCATCAAACTTTCACTCTGTCTAACTTTGGTCTTTTCAGTCAGGAAATGGCTGTTTGAGAGAACGCCTGAGTGCTGTGTTCAATTTCCTATTCACTTTGCTATTGATTTGTTGCTGAGGTATGATGAGTAAAACATTAACTGAAACAGGCTATTGAGTTGGAGTGGTAATGAAAATTTAATAAAAAATACAATTTAATGAGTGTTGTCTATGTCTCTTTGTTTTCAGACCCAGGACCAAAATGGAGAGAAGTCTTTCACTTTGTTGTGTTCTCCTTGATCACTTTGGGATGCATGGAAGGTTTTTAACGTGTTTTTAAAAAAATGACCGACGAAGTAAACTAAGACACTGTATCCTGACTGACAACCCTTATTAAATATTGGCTATTGAGTCGTATGATGGATATGATGCAGTTTGTTTGTATAACTGATGAATGCTCCACCGATTGTCAATGGAAAGCCCTTAATATGAATTGACTCCAATGTGACATTTTAATCGTATTCCACATAAGAATGCTATTATTAGTAGTAGTGGTTTCAATTAAGAGTTTTTAAGTAGTAATCCACAATATTTTCATATTTGCCCCTATCCGATTGATTGCTTGCCAATTGACATCATACAATATTGAGTCAACCTATAGCTAGTTCATGAAAGCATTTAGTTTCCAGCAGCGCCAACAGCAGTTTGGAATAACTAGAAGAAGAACTGGATGTTTAAGAGCAGTGATAGCCAGAAACTCCAAGGAAAAAGACGTCACAGTACTGGACACACTGTTTGATTGACAGGCGATCTGGGAAGTGCAGTGCAGAAACACCACAGCAATGAGCGCTGAGCACCAAAGATGTTGCCAAAAGAAAAAAAAAAGAAAAACAAGAAATTCATGTATTACCACTTCAATCTCCTGTGGTCTAAATGCTGTTTCAGAGGCTGTTTCCACCCTGCCATGAATACAATTCTGGGGCGAGGGAACTGAATCCTTGGAAGTTTTCACAATTTTTTGGCACGAAAATGGTCAAATTTGGGACAAACCATCGTCTACTGGCAGCTTTGATCCAAAAATATCGGTATCCGCCTTTAAAAAAAAAAATCGGTCGAACCTTCCTCCAGACATACAGTGGAGCTAATCTGGGGGCTTAGCGAGGAGCTGAGGCATGTTATCAGAGGAGAGAGTTCTGAAGAAAGAGAAAGAGAGAGGGAGTTTTGGAGAGAGAGAGAGAGAGAGAGAGAGAGAGGGATGAGGCCTCGGCTAGGAGTCGGGAGGTAGTTTGCAGTCGGGGGGAGAGAGAGAGAGCGAGAGAGACTGGGAGAGACAGCCAGAGTGCTCAGAGGGCTTTTTAATAGGAGGCAGATGCAACACATGTAATGAATCAGCTTCGGCTCGACGCGGCTTCCCTCTGATGTCTGAGCACTCTTCCTGCCCTTGGAAAACTTCTGGGACGTTATCTCATGCCTGCACAGCACACACTGCCAGCGCGTTTTGGAGGAAGTGTTACGTGTTGGGAGGGGGGGGGGTTGAAATGTGTGTATTTCTGTGTGTGTGTGAGAGAGAGAGTGTGTGTGTGCTGATATACTCGCATGCATAATAATCTGTGTGTGCGTCTGTGTGTATGTGTATGTATGTATGTACGTATGTGCTAAAATACCGACATACATGTCTATGCTGTGTGTGTGTGTGTGTGTGTGTGTGCGCTGTAATATTTGTGGTTTCCCACACAGCTGTATGAAAAGCCCCTGCAGCCTTCTGCCCTGACAGCTGTTTGGTGTTTCTATGGTGAATAGATGCACGTGTAACAGTGCGTACAAAGCCTTAAAAACCCCCGACTGGCACCGGTCACCGCAAGAAAAAAAAAAAAGTCCCAATCAAGTCGACAAGGCGATTGAAAAGTCACACTTGAAAAGTCCCATTTACTGCACATTGATTACCTGCGTGTGACTGGCTGCAAAAAGCTTGCCGGGAGGGCTTCTGTTATCCTCTGTGGCTTCCCGCTGCTGCAAAAATGAAATGCGCCCTCGAAGAAGGTGGAGGTGGCGGCGGGGGGCGGTGGGAGGAAGGCTCGGAAAAAACAGCTCGTATGCATATGAGTGACCCCGCACCACCCCTCGCCGCAGCATACCCTCGCTTGGCTTCCTGCAGCAGGTGGACCGCCAACGCTTGGCTCACATCAAAGGCCCTGAAATTAAAGGCGCAGTTCACCCCCAAAATGAAAATTCTGTCATTATCTGCTCGGCTCATGTCGGGTGCTCAGCTCACCAAACACACAGCGAGTTAACCCCCTTAGTCCCATCTGAATCTCCTGAACAACTGAAGTGAATGGGGTCTTGTGCAGCTTAATCCAAGTGTTTTCGATGCCAAACAATTGCACTGTGGCTCCCGTTTCCACCCGGTATTACAACGCAATCTGTATCCACATATGCTATCCAGATAATGATCATGCCCTTTGCATTTACACCTTGTATGTCAATGCGTTCTCACTGTCTGCATTCTGTCCTCATTGCATTTTTCTTTATCCACATAAAATATCCAGATACTGATTGCATTTTAATACCAGGGTTAAAAAAAATAAAGGCCTAGATTTACCTCATTATGTAGCGTTATTCCATAGAGGAAACTGTAAATGTATGGCAGCCAGAAATGGGCTGATCCTGTTTAAACGGGCCAGGCCTTTTGGACACACCTTGCAATCTTATGGCTAAAAATTGGAATAAAAATGGATTATGATGGTCATTTTTACGTCTTTTTTGGAATTCTAAACAACCAGAGACTGTTCACTTCAACTGTTTGGGAGAAAGCTAACATGGAACTGCTACAGCTATATCTCACTGTGTTTTTTGGTGGTCGTACGAACTTGGGGGATAGATAGCGACAGAATTTTCATTTTGGGATGAGCTGTTCCTACGAAATCCGAAATCATCAGCGACCAAAGCAACACACGGAGGGAACATCCGGGTGGTGCGCATACCGTACGCACGGGGTAACATTTGCCCTCCCTGTTTAGCGAACTAAACAGGGAGGCGAAGCTTTGGCGCGGCCCACCTCCTCACGCCGCCTTCCAGCCAAGTCCCTCTTCCCGAGCCACGGATCATCATCTCTTTTGACTCGCAGCAAATTGGTAGATTGGTAGCGCGTCACACCGCCGTCACACTGGCTTTTATCTATCTCCGTACGCAGGCCTGCATAAGGAATCGCTTTAAATCCCCATAAGCCCGGATGCAACAAAAAGCATGCGGCACGTACACCTGACATGCAAAAAAAAAAAAAAAAAAAAAAATATGTGGGCTGCTGAGAGTAATGGGGGGTCAGGAGAGACTGATAGAAGACAGAGGAGGGGGGGGGGGGACTGCCAGAGAGGAAGAGAGAGAGGGGGAGAGCAATAGGGAGAGAGGGAGGAAGGGAGGAAGAGAGTCGGATGGAAGGATTGATGGATCCCCCCCCCCCATCCGCTCCCTCCCACACTGCAATGTGCACACATGAAAAGACTTTGTACTTGTCAGATACGGAAGGAGTGAGGGAGGGATAACGGGGGGGTGGGGGGGGGTGGAGGGAGTTCTGCTGTAGCAAACTTCAGTAGAGGAGAGGGAGGGAAGAGGAGAAGAGAAGCGATGTAGGAGGCCTCTCTCCTGTCATTCGGGCATTTGGCAGTGACATCTGCCTCTTTGCTGTCAGCGCCTCGTCGGCACTCGCTCTCGCTTGGACGAGAAGAGAGAGAGAGAGAGTGTGGGAGGTAAAGGAGAGCGGAGAGGAGGAGGCGGCGGCGGAGGAGGAGATGGAGATGGAGGAGGAGGAGGAGGAGGAGGAGGGAGAGTAGAGATGATGAGATGACTCCTCTAAAGCTTTGGGGTTGGGTATGGAAATCAGGTCTTGGGGGGGGTGGGGGGTGGGGGTGGGGGGGAATAAAAAAATAAAACCGACGGGGGGAAAAAAGCAGACTGGAATAAGCCGTCGACATGACAGCATCCAGCCTTCGAGAGCGGAGATCCACCGCCTGTGCAATTACACGGCCGCATTTGCATGTATATGATCCCTCAAAACGCTGACACGCGCTGGGATTTGAGCCTCGCTATCTAGCCTGTGTGTGTGTGTGTGTGTGTGTGTGTGTGTGTGTGTGTGTGCGTACGTGCGACATGAGAGAGATCTGACAGGCGCTGCTTGTCGCGATGTACACTACATAAGATGAGGAATGCGGCCTGTAGAAGAGGATCAGGTCCATTGTGTTAATAGGGATAATAGTGAGTTAATAAGCTTATGGGGGGGGGAGGGGATTTGACTGCGTATCCTAATGGGCAAGGCCCCTCAGATGAAGCTGTCTCCTGCACCCCCCCCCCACCCCCATGACTGGAAACTAATGGAACAGCCATGGGGATAAACAAAGTCTAACTATAACTGAGGCGCACTGTAGCACTTTATGTGGGAAGTTAACACGTCTTAATTAAGCGGCGGCTTAATCTGAGATGTGTGGGCCAGCTCTTGTTGTGGGGGCTGAGTGATGGCTGTGTTGGTTGAAAGCGTACAGCATCACCTCATGCAATCATATCTGAATGGTGTGGTGCAATTACAATCGAATAAACAGGCAGATGCACGGAAAATAAGTTATGCTATCATTATAATATCAGTAAATATAGCTTTAGAAGACAAAGCAATTCCATAGGCTGGAGAAATACCTTTATCTTTATCAGTTGCTGTCATTCATTTTTAGACACTCAGATTCTGTATTTTGATATCAACTTCAACATGGAGACATATTTTGAAATATTTTGATATCCATTTCCACATTGGATATCGAAATCCATGACATCTATTTCAGCGTCAACCGATTACGTCAGCTGATACCCACCGCATAATCAGCACAGCGAGCCCACCTGAAAATCCTACTGTGCGAGTCACATGTTTCACATTAAGGGCATGAGGAAAAAAACACAGGGTTGACCCATATTCACAACACGTAACTATAGCGATTTCATCGTCGTGTTTACCTCTGTTTGCACAGTGCATGCTGTGCTCTCCACACAGCAGTGAACACTCATACATTACAGTATGCAAACTGACAGTCTGCCACTTCCAGCACCAAGTCACTGTGCCGGTCTAACCCAAGCAAACACAATGCACCGCTCCCGTCTCCTTCATGTGTAAGGGCTTTGTTTGCGTGTGTGTGTGTGTGTGTGTGTGTGTGTGTGCGCGTGCATACATGTCTGTGAGGTGCTTTCGGTGCACCACTTGGTGGCAGTAACACGCTATAACCGAGGACAGCAGAGTACACACACACACACACACACACGCACAGAGTTGCAACCTAAAAACACAATATCTTCAGCATGGAAATGACTGCCACAGGCCGGCAGCATATGAACTACCTGGGAGAGCGGCAGGACGAGGAGGAGCAGGAGGAGCAGGGGGAAGGGGAGGAGAGGTGAGCGGTGAATGTGGAAATGACAGGAGGATATTGGGAGGCTAATTGTCTTGAGGAGCGGCCCGGGCGACCTTGGCAGGGTGAGAAGTCAGGGGCTTTGGCCTCCCAGGGCACGGCGCTGCCAGGGTAATTGTGCCGCGATCTTGACCTTGCATTGCTTAAACCCGCCCTCCACTCACTCTCTCCCCGTTTCTCTCACCATCCCTCTTTCTTTATCGCTCTCTCTCTCTCTCTCGCTCTCTCCGGCTGAGGCTGAGGAGGAGCTGGGGGCTGCTCTCCGCTCTAATGATGTCGGCTCCCCAGAGGAGGCGTCTGTCTGCTGAATCTCAACAGCTAGCCTTCGAAGCCTCAGCCCGGCCACGGGAGCTGGAGGGACGCCTGGAGGATGATGGAGGAGGATTTGTCCACTAGGCACAAGCCTGTGTTGGGCACTATCGCCACAACCAAAACAACCACCATAACCACCAGCACTGAGGGAGGTCATGGGGGTCCTGAGCCTCCTGCTCTGCTACAACCCCAAGGTTAGGAGGTAGGAAGAGGCAGGAAATATTCATTTTACTGATTCTGATTCAACCTCAGTGCTATTACTGCTTGACATGAGCGCAGCTATCGAGCTTGAATACTACACTGGTATCAAGGTTCGGTGCTTTCTTAGTTTAGTATTGTAAGTATTCTAAGTATTGTAACGTGGTATTTGGTGTACCACAAGGCTCAATTCTGGGCCCGCTGCTATTCTCCATCTATATGCTACCTCTCGATGAAATCATCAGCCCATCATGTATATGTGATTATATATTAGCACACGCATACATGTGTCTGCGACAATATACGAGTGAATGCAAGTGCGTGTTTGATCTGCGCCAGGGCTTTTCTGTCGCTGTTTGAGCCAAGGCTCTCTCTTTTATTCAAATGACAACTCAACTCGCCAGCCCAGCCAGGTCTCTATCTACAGGGACCACGAGGGCCTAAAATCAATTCCAAAGCAGTTGTGAAAGGGAGCGATAGAGTGAGGGAGGGAGGGAGGGAGTGAGCGAGGGAGGGAGGGAGGGGGCAACAGACGAGGAAGTCCAATTCCGCTTGACATTTACCTGGGCTGTGCTCTGTCAACAATCAAGCCAAGCCTGGATCAGACGCTCGCTCGCCTCGGACTGCCACTAAACAGCCCTACTGCTACACAGCCAAGTCATAGCTACCTGCTCACAGCTCTGATAACACCTGCAGGAAATGACTAGAGTTCCATGATATGGGCTTTTGAAGTGCTATACCGATATTTTGGGGATTTAATTCGGCAATAGCAAATATTTTGTGCCGATATTAAAAATCTTTAAATTTGGTCATTTTCATGCCAAAAACGTCCAAAAAATTGAAGTATTGTCATTGTTGTGTTGTAATGTGAAATTTGATTTCTTTTTTCACACATTCACAAATTTGTCCCGCACAACACACACACACACATAGACACACACACATTGGTTTAACCTGTAGGGTGTACCACATTTATGGGGTTTACGGCAATAGGATATTTCAGACAGTGTCAGGTAAGATAAGGTAAGGTCAAAAATTACTCCTGACTTTCAGATACTTTCTTGTGATTGTCTAAACTTTTTGGCACTCATTATGTTGTCCTATGTGGGAAATCCCATGGCAACTACACTCTTTTTTGGACACTTTTGGAAACACTGAGCAGTTGGCTCAAGCACGGAAAATTACCATACGTCCACCTATTGAATTTCATCAAAGATAGGGAGACAGTGGGGCCAAATCACATAAATCTATAGGCCAGCAGTGTGGGGAATAGGACTTCCATAAGACCCCACTCCTCCTCTCTCTCCACTGTTACCTCTCTGTGATTTCTATCATACTGCTGCTCAGTGAATTTCTGCTAGAGCCATTGTCGCCAAGATGGGAGATATAGCAAAATTGCCTGTCTACTTGACCTTCCAGAGATGGAAAGGCTTTTCATCCTCCGTTTTCTCGTTCTCTCATTCTCTCTCTGTCCTTTTATGTGCAGCAGCTGCAAGGCCAGGGAACATGTCAGCCTTGCACTTCATTGTTGAGCAAAGTTACTTTGAACGCAGCGTCCTACGGCGATCAAAACGCTACAAGAGCGTTCTCCCGGACCATATGGGCACATAAATGGCTGCAGTTTTGTGCTGTTTAGGAATAACAATGCCGGAGCTGTTTTCATTGTAGATGAGTCTGTGTGATTACTATAAGTGTGCGTCTACCTGTAAAGATTGAGGTGCAATTGTGCAAGTGTGTATAGCCTATCAACAATAGAAGCTTTCTGTAAACTGCAGACATGAGATGACTTGACCAAAATAAGCAAGCAGAAGAGTAATCAAAAACAGAAACATCACATTATCTGCAACCACATACAAGCTGGATTTCGAAAAACAATACTGGCACCATACCAATTTTTGGTATCCATCTATTCAAAAGCATAGCAAAGCTTCAAAATGTTTGGATTGACGACAGCCCAAATTTTCATTTGGTTCATGGGCATTTTTATTGATTAAATCAATTGAGCATGGCCAGATTCAATTTAGAAATGCTGATGTCGTGCAGATGTATCTTAGAAAACCATTTACTCATCCATTTAAAGTATTGCATAACAATCTATGCTTTCAAGCAACTAAGCAGTGTGAGAAAAGCATGGTCTAGAAGCAGCCATCAATCTTTGAGGAGCCAATATTGATGATGAAAAACCTCAATCACAGAAGATACTACAGGCTGTGGGACTATGGGCCATTGGTTATACAGTAGGCCCACAGATGCTTAGTGCCCAACATGCATCTCCAAAACAAAACCGTCATTTGACACAATTTGAACCTACAGAGAGCCACGCTGCGATTATTAAAGCATGGCTGAGAGGAAGCGGTGCGAAGTCAGACAGTTAAGCACTTAATTAGAGGCATCCTCACCTGAGCTCTCTGCTGGATGGCAGCAGTATTGAAGGCGGGCAGCACACCAATACATAATCCGAGCGAAGCAGATCATTAGAGAACATGATAGTCTTACAGCCTATAGCTAGAGAGACTGCTGAATAATACTAATAGAACTTATCTGGAATACTATATTGGATTAATGTATACTGTAAACATTTAATGTGTGGGTATATAATTCCATGTGTGTGTGCTGTGTTGGATATATTGCTATTACCGATACAACACAACTTTTATTAAAATCATATATCAGCCAATCAGTATCATCCGCTAGTATTGCTGAGATGTCTCATTCCAGTGTGGAGTGCTAGGATTTTACTCAACAGCTTCAGGGGTGTCAGTCTGTAAAAGCTGCAATTAATCCTGTCTCACCCTGCCTTAAAAGGGTAATACCAGTGTTATTTGACTTTTTTCCTATCACCATTGATGCCCATGAAAAGCAAACCCACTGATGTATTTTCCACATTCTGAAGCTACTACTGCCTACCACTGGTTTGCCCGACCTCCCGGATGTCATAGGCTCCCACTGCTTTCAAAAAGCTTTAAAAAATGGAACTTTATAGTTTGAATATTGGCACAAAATATCAGCTATCAGCAGCTTCAATCTTGGTATCAGCATTGGCCTTCAAAAACCCAAATCTTGTCTCTAAATAACTACATTATGGCTGTATATGTTTATTTCTGCTGTATTTATGGAATGCACACAACTTATCAAGGCAAATTCTTAGTATAATGTAATAAAAAAGTAAACTGATCTATGATTCTTAGAAGATCCAGAGGAAGCACTCATAGTAGGAATATTAAAACAATGTAGCACGTTATATACAGTCTCTGCGACAAAGCCAGAGAATATAGCTTTGATTAGATTGAACTGGAATTCAAAGAGAAGTGACATTGTATCGTGTGGGCCAGGCTCTGCGTCTGCATTAGTCCTGCCTAGCCAATCAGCAGCAATGTTCTCTCTTCAAGGGCAAATGTCTGGATTCATTCTGACCATTTGGCTAGGTCCCTCGGTGTAAAGCCCTAATGGAAAAGCAAGGCCGGTCTCGCGGACAAACTCCATTCACTCTAACGTGGCAAACACTCTCAACTGGCTGTATGTCCTGACCTAAACTCAACAATGGGATTCTAGCAGGTGCTGTTCATGCCCAAGTCCATATAAATTTTGAGTTGTTCATTTTCTATGGAGTAAGTACTGACTAAGGGCGCATTCACACCAGGCATGTTTGGATTTGGCGGTTTATTCAAAATCTGGACTATTTACCAACTATAGGATATGACCCCAAAATGTGTGGTTTTAGGTATAAGGAGACAAATTTCTATCTTAATTGGTATGAACATCAGAGAAGGTAAATTACAGTGAAAAGCACTGACAACTCCATCATGTTAAGTTACAGGGAATGGAATTTATTTTAACTCCCCCTGCAGCCAAAATCTCTAACCTGGCGGGATGACAGGTTACCAAAGCTCTGTCCAATAAACAGCCTACCTGTGAGTCCATGTGACTTTTATTCACAGGCCCTGGTTCACTTGTAATTGTGCAGCGTGAACCTAAACAAAAAATACAAAAATGCAACAAACTTTTCCACTCTGGTTCAGACCAAAGAAAATGAACTGTAGGTGTGATCGCACTTTAAATATCCATGCACAACCAGTTCCTTGGTCTCCTTGCTCCCCTTTCTCCCACTACTCCATCCATAACCCCTCCTCTTCCCCTCTCTGTCCCTCAGCGAATGTTACAAATTACCCCCTTGTGCAAACACTCCTGATAAATGGAGCTGGGAGTCCAAGCCTTAGAGAGCTGGAAGTCTCTCAAAGCAAACACGGCATGGAGCATGGCTCTGTGTCTCCTTCCCCGGTGTGTTTTTAGAGGGCCATGAACACCCGGGCGTTGGGTCGATGGCGCGCCGAGGCCCGCTAACCAGCGGTAACGCTGCGGCGGGAAGCAAAATGTCAAGAGATCACCCTCCCCCCCCCATCTATCCCTCCCTGTATCCTGACTGGACGGGCGTCTGGCTGAATTAACACAGGGAGTGGCTGCATTCCAAAATCTCCCCAGCTCTATCGGGAGGATGAGACTATGAATCTCATGGCCTGGACTTCATAACAATCTGTGAAGAATCCTTTTCCCTGCTCTAACCCGGGACTGAGGTCGTAGACACATAGTCTGGTCTAATTCTACACTGAAAGCCATGAATACAATGGCAGACTTGGAGCTCCATTCCCCATAATCCAAGATGGCAACACAAGATGCCACATAACACCAACGCCTATGTGTAGCAATGCTTTGTATTTTTTACAGTCTGCCGGGCCATCTCAACCTGATTTTGTCATACTGCTACTGGGACATTAGGCTTGCTCTTGTGAGCCCACAAACCTGGTTACAAACTGAATTATTTCACTGCTGGGGTTTGTTCAGAACTTCATTCCATAAATAAAGATTCAATAAATAAATAAAAGTCTGGTCTAATCTGTCTTAGAATGGTCTGGCCTTATCTGACCTGGTCTACACTGGTATCACTACACGACTATAGATGTCATCTTAACTTTCATTTTGTATGTGCATTATAGTTTATAGTACACAAGTTTTCAACATTTGTGCGGGCCAACAGCTATTCAATGTCAACATGTTTGCTGGGTAGTTTGAGTTTTCTTCACTTTAACAATCTATCTAATTTTCACCTTGTGTCCCTTTCTTGTAAATGCGTGCCTAGTGTGCTTTACCCTCACGTGGCTTCGTTTGACCCAGTCCCGGCCTGGCATGTGATGAGTGACAGCTTATGTGGGAAGCATCTACAACCAGCCCATGACAGCTTCATAAGATAACACTGACAGCAGTATAACAGCGGTTCAGAGTGTGGGTGAGGATACACTGGCCTCCAGAGATTTGGGCTGAGGTAAAAGAAGCTTCTGTAGGCTTACTGTTGTCGGCAGAGTGCTTTCTTTTACCCTCACCGCTGGTATGTCAATAGTTTAGATACAAAACGATAAGCTAGAGTACACATTTCACAACTCTTAGGTTGAATAACAACATAAACTAGTTTGCCTGACAGAGTCTGAACATAAAAAGCTAGATAACTGGTTATGGGTCTATGAACAGGCTAGATCCCTTCAGATATGGCTACCGACTGTCTCGACAGCCACCCAGTGGATTTCCGGGGCTGTTGACCATGTCCTTCTGGTTTGTGGCGCGCTCTGTAAATTCATGACATGCTTGCTGTGTATTACCAAAACAGTCACCGCTTATTTGTGCTATCTCTCCATCACCCGCTGTGCTTTTTTTTACTGGTGGAGAGGCTCCGCATTATCTTGACTGCTGTTCCATTTACATTACGACCATAATTATCTGCGTGTATCTGATAAGCTTTGTAATCAGCTTTATCTGGGTGACAGGCATTTTCTCTCTCTCTCTCCCTCTCTCTCTCTCTCTCGTCATTTAACAGGATGAACAGGAAGAGTGACTGCTTCTCTGCAGGGCTGCAAAAACACTGGAGGGGGTTTGTCAGTTACTGGGACAAAGACCTCACACTATGAAATTATGGGTATTTTAATATCACTAACTAAATGCCTAAAATCTAACTTGTAAATGTGATATATGAGTGTATATATGAGCGTATGTGTGACATTATTTGTGTGTGTGTGTGTCTGCAAACAACTGAACTGAACCCCGTTTGAATGGACAAAAGCCAACGCAGTTTGAGACAAAGCGAAAACACCTGCTGATGTAGTCCCGGCGGTAATCCGATAGCCGATGTAAGTCGTGGAGACTCCGCGTCAGGAGGAAAGGCAAGCTCCCCAGCGCTGCCGGCCTCCTAAATAACATAAAACACTTTTGCTTTTGTTGAAACTGGAGATAAGGGCGCACATAAATCCCGGGAGCGCGGCTCAGTCAGCAGGTAGGCCATTTTGTGGAGCCCTTTCATCGCGCTCTGCGCCACGGCTAATAAAATCAGAGATGGCAGCTGATGCTGTTGGTGTTGCACACACACTTTTAAACACGCACACTCTCGCACATGCAATCACTTGCACGCACCCACACATGCAGAAACACACAGACACACACACACAAGCAGTCAGTATCCCAAGCCAGGCATCTGGAAAATATCTAAGCCAGTGAAAGGCCTGTATAAGGGCAGCTACAGTCCGACACTGTGCAGGCATGTGGGGGAGACGGGAGAGCAGCATGGAGCCAGAGAGACGAGGTGAGAGGTGTAGCTAACAGAGCGCCATGTTGGAGGAAATCAATACTACCTGGGGAGACAGAGCTGGTACATTATGTCTTACCACTTAGCTTTCACGCTGTGTATTTTTGTAGCATCTATTGCCTTTGGTTTTATTCTGTGTTCGCTGTGTTAACTGAGCTGTTTGATCCCAGAGACAAAATTCCATTCATAAATAATGCCAAATATTCAACCTTACCTATGACAAATAGGCAAACGAAAAGGGACATAAGTCATTTAATAATTATGACAAAGCTACTGGCTACTGTAGCTTCTCTGATCTGCTGATGGGCCTATGTAGCTCAAGTCAGGATCAAGGGTTTGATTCTCACTGGGCCACCCATCCTAAAAAGGGATGAACTCATGGGACTACTATGAGACACTTTGGATAAAAGTAACCACCAAATGGAATATACATCATTTCAACATATAAGTTAAAGTAGACTGCTGCTTCCTTGCCAAACTTTTTTTCTTTGATGTAGAATTTTTTGTTACAGTTTCTCAGCCAGGAAGGTCTCACCCTAAACTGATTAAATGATTCTTTCCTTAACACACCATGTCGTAAATTCTCAGCTTCCCCTTCCCAAGATATGCGGAAAAGCCATATTATATCAAATGTGTCACAGCGCCATATTCCCGGACAAAGATAGTAGCGGCATCCAATGAAGGCAAAGAGGGCCCGCTGTAGCTGTATCAGGTCTCGTAGCAAATGATTGCCCCGTGGGGGGTGGGGTCCACCATTAGAAATGACTGATGTCCGCGGGACGCAAGGTGTCGAGGGGGACTTTGTTAAATGGCAGCGTGTGGCAAGGTCGGCTCTCCATTTGTCTGTCAGTGGGACGGCGAGGGGTCGCGGCGTAGCGGGCCATAGCTCTGCGGCTGCCTGACAACCTCCCGCAGCCCTACAAGCAACAGGGGCCCTCCATCTTGTGTCACTGGAGGGATGTCTACGACTGGCGTGGTGCAGAGGAAAGTGCCCCCCCCCCACCCTCGCCTCCCATCCCTGCCCTCCCTCCACCTCCCGGAAGCATCCATCACAGTGTTCCCCAGTGGGGCGTGGGTAACGGATCGACTTTCCTCCGGAGCGCTAATCAATCCGGCTCTCGCTGCCTCTCCCTGGGAACATTTATGGCCTGCCATAAAGCAGGCCTTTGGGGCATTACGGCACCCAGTAATCCTGCTAAGTGAGCAATATTTCCCATCTCTGGGGCCGCAGTTAGACGGGGCCGGGGCCATAAATAGCAGAGTTAATCTGTGGCCGTGACTTCTCGGCCGGCCCTCGGCAGTCACAACCCCGCCGGGGGCCGGGTGGGAGCCACCCGCCGGCCAAGGTAAAACAACCTCAGAGATGAAACGGCGAGGTGGCCTTCTCCCGGCGAAGGCACCGGCTCCCCCCGTCGCCCTCCCCTCTCTCTCCGCGGTCCGCTCCGGTGGAAACAGCCGCCGAGGGAGCAAGCATCTATCACGGAGGCCACCCCGGCCCGATCGGATCTGATGCACCCCCGTAGTTCCCTCTATTAGCCAGCAAGTTCATAAAGTATCTACGAAGAAAACAGTTTGTCACCGTGCGCTCCAAATCCCATTCGTTACAGCGGCTACAGTGCACAAGCAGTCACCGACAGCAGAGTAGAACGGATTCAAGTAAAGAAGAGCAGAGTAGAGTAAGAGTTAATGGCGTGAGAAAGCAGGTCAACCTGTCGGACTGACCTTATTTCTAAAACCGTCTTTGAACATACACTCACAACAGTTTCTCGAGAAATGAAGCGTAAGCCAATGACCAAAGAATCCAACGCGCCTGTTAAAAATAAGCCACAAAAGGAAAACACTAAAACCCAGAATCCGGCTGTATTCTTTCAGACTTCCTGCCAAGGTCAGCGAGTTCTCCTCAAAGGGGAGCCACTTCCCCATTTCATGCCCAGCTGAGTTAAAACGGATATGTCGATGTACTAGCATTTCTTCAGAACATCTTAAAACAGGCCGTTTTCTCTCAGGGCACCGGTGGGAGTTCTATATAGTGAAACGCAGACGATAGAAACCAAAGCTAGCCTTGGGTTGAGCGTTGCCAGAGGGCTGCAGCAACCAACCGCCTCCCCTTCACCAATAACTGCTGCTGCAAGGGTCGATTCCTATTTTATTTTATTTTATTCCGCCCATCATGCATCAAAATGTCTCCCCGAGGTACCCCCGGCTCGGAGCAGAGGCCTCCGTCTCCTTTTAGCCGGAAGGCCAAGTCTCTCCATCACACCGTGGGTACGGGAGTCAAGGTCTTCAACCCGCGGCCCTCAGCGGCCCCGCTTGCCTCGCCAACCCCCCCCCGCCCCCCCCCAGGCTGCCTGCTTGTCAGTCAGGAAAGCTCGCAGACTTTTTTTTTTTTTTTTAAGTCTCCGGTTCAGGTCAGAAACTCGACATTGTTTTCCCATTCAGAGCCAGGCAGAGACATGACAGGTGTCCATGGAAACAGCGTTTGCGCAGATGTTTCCAGTTCTTTGAAGATTTCTGAGGTTTTTTTTTTTTTAAACAAGTAAGGTCAGTTTTCACCATGTTGCCATTCCTCTTGGGCAGAAGAGCGAAGCGAGGAGCATGATTTAATCTAACGCAGAGGACAGATGACGGATATTGCTATGAACAATATTTATCTTTGTATCAAAGGAAACTTTCTGTCAAATAAACATCAGGTTCAGGCAACGCTTTAATGTTTTAGCCATGGAGGAAGATGAATTAATCCATGGGCGTTTTAGTGTATGTTGAATTATATAAGACAGAAAGCTCTCCGGCTGAAAGGCCAGGGATGAAATACAAAATATGGGATGAAACACAATGCATTAAATATGGCCTCGGCTCAAATCAATAAATGGAAAACACCCAAGTCAAAGAACCTGAGGCGAGTTCACCCTCCTGAGAAGCGTGGTATGGAAATGATCACGCCTCACATTTTCTGTTGACAAGGGCCTTTACTGTACACGCTTCACTTCAAACGGAGAACAGACGTTTTGAATATTGGCCAATTAATCAAACCTTCAGAAGTGTTTAAGACTGTCTTTCATTTTCAAGACTATCTTTCATCACCTGTTGTTTTTTTTTTTTTCCAGGAAATCCAACTCCTGCCTTGTCAAACTGTGATCCTGGCGAGTGCGAGGGAGAGAAGCTGAAAGCCTCTGACATGTTCTTTGATTCCTCCATTTGCTGCTCTTCATTTTATCTCCTCGTGTCATATTTTTAGTAGCAGCTAGCATGCAGCCGCTTGTGGTTAACCTCCACTGATGGATCTTGTCAAGTGCATTGTTCTTCTCTCCCCGCCCTTCCCCTTTGAAGCAGTCTACCGAGGCCTCTTCTCTGTTTGAGACCTGGGCACCGTCCAAGAAGGCTCTGTCAGAGCTCCGCGCCGGCCCAGCTCCAGCCCGGCGAGTCGGGGGGGGGCGGCAGGGCCCTGAGTGATGCTGGAGCCCCACAAGCCCCTGCTGCTGTTGCTGCTGACGGTCCTGGCCAAGCCTGAGTAATGCTCTGGGGCTCCCAAATCATTTCCACTTGGACCAGGAATGAACCCCGGCTACAATTGGATTCGTATGCTCTGGACGCCTGACAAGAATCCCTCTGGTTTGTCTGGATGCGCGGCAGCTCCCCCGTCCGGCGGAGGACTCTCTCGCTCTTTGTCTGTATCTATGAATGGTAAGAGATGTAATCAAAAGGGCCTCGGATACAGGGGGGTCGCACAGTAGCCGGAAACAGCGGATCGGGCCGCTCCCCCCTGAAGAGATGTTATCACTGTAAGGCTCAGTAGCCGCGAACCTGTGATCCGCTCCTACGCCGGGAGCAGAGGGTTCAACGCCGTTACAGCGGAGAGGGGAATAAAGAGCGTCAACTTTGTGCGAGGGAATACACACAGGCAGAAGGAAAGGGGAGGAGGAGTGGGAGGAGGGAGGAGGGATGATCTTCTTAGCTCTGACAGTGTTGCAGCACTCGTAAAACCTTTGCTTTATCTCTCTCAACAATCAGTCTAATTATGTTCATTGGAGGAGTCCAATTAATCCACCATTGTCAGCCGCCGGCTAAGTGTTTCTCTCCCCCTCACACACACAGCCACACGCAGACACAGTGGAATCTGCAATTAACACCACCCAAATTTATTTAGTGCCACTTGCCTCAGCTTCTGACTCCCTCCAATTATGCCTAATCAATTCCACCGAGAGGCGGCGGGGGAGCGGGGGGGGGGGCGCCGGGGAGGTCACTGTCATTTGTCGACGGAGCCACGACAAACCCCCCACGCGCCGCCCAAAGGCCAGACGTGTCAGCGAGGTTGTCATGCGGCGAGACGCGAGAGCGACCCTCGCTGAATAGCAAAGCGATCTCCCAGCTGCCCTGGCCCGTGGCGCCTCCTCGCGCTCCAGAGTCGGTGTTAATTGAAAAACCTGCGATACGGTCCAAAGGCGGCCAGCGCCCCGGCTGTCAAAGCCCTCTGGACAAACGTGCCAGGGCCCGGCCCGGGCGCTCACCTCATCTCCTGGCTGGTAATTAAGTGCCCACAGGATTACTGCACTGTAAAGACTACCAACCTGCCACTATGGCGGCTGACTGATGAAGCTAGCCGGTACAGTCTGTACACCATTCTACAAAATAGGCTATTCTAGGACACAGCAGAGAGTGGATATGATCAGAGGTTCTATGTGCAAGAACACAAACAGGAAGACAGAGAATATATCATATAACTGATCGACCATTAGCAGGAAAAATATAATCTTCATCATCTTTCATCCAAGCCTGGCCACAAAGTATTATGGGTAATAAGGATGGAAATGCTTATCAGAGAAAACCACATTTATGAGATTAATTTTAAATTAGCCAATAATATATTTGGAAAACATGCAACCCTCCCTCCTCTAGTTACATATGATTTTGCTTCTGTCGTAGATCTTGACTTGGCTTATCTCTGTACTAAGCACTTTTTTCTTACTAGCCTACTTGCTGTGTCGATGATACATGAATATTCTAAGAACAAGGGAGTTTTTTTTTACTTATTCTACTGTCTTGGCTGTGTTGTTTTGGCCATTGCCTTGCTTTCCTTTATATATATATACAGTATATTGTCTACTTGGTGACACTGATGATAAATGAATTTAAGGCTATTCTACGCTACGTTTCTTTTTCTGTAATTCTCTAGATCTGCTACATGCAAGTTATCGCTACCATGAGTCATGAGGGGCCACACCTGACCTGAATACCTGTCGCAATGTACACCATGTTCTTCCAGCAAAATAAATAATCATAAAGCAATACATCATATGTGCTGTGTACTCTGTGCTCACGCATGCATTCTGCATGTCTGCAACATGTGTGTGAATGTACACATGCACTCTTGTGTATGTTGTGTGATGCTTGCATGTCTACTCTGTCTGTAGGCATGCATATGCACATGCATGGCTACATTTCTGCAGTATGTCTATGTGTGTGCATGTATGTGCCCATGCTAACATTTCTACTGTGTGTGTGTGTGTGTGTGTGTGCATTCCCCAGGCCTCCCAGGCAGGTCGGCCTCCCTCAGGCTAGCTCTTTGCCCTGGAGTTGTCAGACCAAAGCCCCATCGCGGGCACAGACGCTGCGAAGGCAAGCCCACTGACTGGAATAACCATGTTACAAACCCGCCGTAAACGGCAGTAATATTTAATGCCTTGCTGTCAGGACTGAAGGGCACAGGCGCACGCAGCAACTGTGCAGCCAAGTGTGTGTTCCTGTGCAAGGCTCACTGCGTCTGACTGCGAGTGGAAAGAAATCAGAGTTTAAGTGTGTGCGTCTGTGTTTGTGTGTGTGTGTGTCCGCATTCATGCGTCCAGCTGACAAATAAAAAACAACATTCTTGATTTGCCTGATACACAAACCTCGCTACCTGACCTTTATTAGCTCACCGCATTCATATTTTTCGCTGAGTGTTTGCCATATCAGCTTCTGCGGACACGCTGCAATGCCTCCCCCGCCGCAGAAAGGCGGCTTGGCGAGTCGCCTACTAATCCGCGGGTGTATCAGGTGAGGGAGGCATCGCTGGGCCTGATAACATCACAGTGTCTGTGGCTGGATCAGGGTGAAGAGGCGCCTACTGGGTGAGGCCAGACTGGTGGCAGCGGATATCAGATCGTGGCCTGCCGGTGTATAAACCCTCGGCCTGCGTAATCCTCTTGATAATAGATACATTTAGAAGGAAGGACAATGCTGAAACTGCCAACGTGCCGGCCATTTTGGATCTAATGAAAATCAATGTCAGAGATGATGCGTGTGTGTGTGGTGTGTGTGGATGAGCGTCTGTGTGCAAGTGTATGTGTGAGAGATTGTGTGTGATTGTGCACGTAGGTCCATGTCATTATGCGCCTGTGTGTGTGCATGTGAGAGTGTGTGCATGGGTCCATGTCAAGGTGTTTTGTGTGTGTGTGTGTGTGTGTGTGTGTGTCGGGGTGGGAGGGGGCAGGAATTGACTCTAAGAATAGCATTCTCCTCCTGACCCGGTAATTCTCCAGTGTAGCGTATTACTTTCACGCCGACAGCGGTTTAAGCACAGAGCCCCCGCGCACCGGCGCAGTGCAAACACAGGCACCTTGGGATGCCTTCCACTTAAAACAAGCAGTGGGAGCGCATTAACATTTCAAGGTATTATTTCAAACGCGGGGGGAAAATTGCTGCTGAATATTTCATGCGCCCAGGTGCGAGGCGTATTTAGCCCTCTGCGGCGGCGGCGGTGGCGGAGGTCGGGTCGCGGTTCGGTCAGCGAGATCTCGGCGAGAGACGAGGCCCGAGGGAGCCGGCCGTGGGGGGGGGGGGGGGGGGGGGGATCGGAAGGGACCCTCCGCTTTGAAGAGCAGTTAGACCACCGCTACCGGGCTCATTAATTAAACCCGGGAGCGGCGGCCGGGGCTAATTCGGATCCGTAACCCCCCCCCCGCAGAAGGCGCTCACGGCTCGCTCAAACGAGAGCTGTGAGGAGGCACCGGGAACGGATTTGTCCAAGTCTCAGCGTCACAGGTCTGGCCTCAGTAGCGTGTCCTCCCCTCATTCTCCTGATGTTCCCGACTTTGTGGCATCTAATGAAGCAGTAATTGCTTACAAATAATCCTGAAAAACTCTTTTGAGCCATATTCTCAGTCATTGGGGTCAACAAGGACATCTGACAAAATGAGTCTCATTCCAAAATGCATAATCTATCCTTTGACACTGACTCTTACACACACAAAATGCAAACAAATTATGGTGCTTTTTAGAGGACCCAAGTCCTTTGCTCAATGTTTTAGAGATACTGACACTGACACTGAATTTCAAATCAAAATTTAAAAAAATCAAAC